>NC_133541.1:142787468-142972367 GCF_048773025.1 Camelus bactrianus
TGTTAAAGCTCAAATATTTATTGATTCTTCTTCTTTCACTTTTAGTGCCTATATGGTATTTCCAAGGCTAACTAATCCTTTTCATCTGAATGTGCTACTTAGTTGCTCAGAGTTCCTCAAAATGTTTTCATTACTCATAAAAAACATACTGCAATCAAAAGTCTGACATGATCTGGTCATTTCTCCTTCTGTTGACTCATCCGCCATCTGCAGACCATTCAAGGTGTTTTCTTGATTATGCCCTGACCACAGGAAGCACATCCCACAGTAAGGCTTTACCTTTGCAGACCCCTTTGAAGTTCCTTCTCATCTAGTTACTTGGCTAACTCCCTTATCTTCTCATTGAGGCTATCCTATTATTTTTTTATTTTATTTCATTTTTTTAATTGAAGTATAGTCAGTTAGAATGTATCAGTTTCTGGTGTACAGCATAATGTCCCAGTCATGCATATATACATACCTATATTCATTTTCATATTCTTTTCCATTAAAGGTTATTGCAAAATATTGACTATATTTCCTTGTGCTATATAGAAGAAATTTGTTTTTAATCTATCTTTATATATAATTGTTAACATTTGCAAATCTCAAACTTCCAAATATATCCCTTCCTAACCCATTTCCCCCAGTAATCATAAGATTGTTTACTATGTCTGAGAATCTGTTTCTGTTTTGTAGATGAGTCCATTAGTGCCCTCTTTTCCTTTTCTTTTCTTTTCTTTTCTTTTTTTTTTAGATTCCTCATATGAGTAATATCATATGGTATTTTTCTTTCTCTTTGTGGCTTACTTCACTTAGAATGACAACCTCCAGATCCATCCATGTTGCTGCAAATGGTATTATTTTATTCTTTTTTTTTTAATCACTGAGTAGCATTCCATTGTGTAAATATACCACAACTTCTTTATCTAGTCATCTATCAATGGACATTTAGGTTGCTTCCATGTCTTGGCTGTTGTATATATTGCTGCTATGTACATTGGGGTGCATGTATCTATTTCCTTAACTAAAAACTCTCTCACCTTTCACACATTCATGCTATTTTCTCTTAACAAGTTACACTCTAATTTGTTTTCAGAACTCTTCTTACATGGAGAACTGTCATAGCATAGTGAATAAGAGTACAGATTTTGGAGCCATATTTCCTCAGTTTTACTTTTTAGTAGTTATGTGACCTTGAGCAATTTTACCTACCACTCTGTGCTCTGGTTTCCATAACCCTAAAAACGAGGCTAATAATAGTACCTTGATAGTGATAATGTTACTTTATCTAAGGGGCTATAAACAGTGCCTGGCACATGGAAAATACCCAATGTTAGGTTATATATTTATTTGTTATTATTTATTTCTCACATTAGAGTGAAAGATACATGAGAAGGGGCAATTTGTCAGTTTATTTACACAATCTTCCTAGATCCTAGAAAAAATTGCCTGGCCTATACATGAATAGAAAGACCAGAGTTAAAAAATATACATACAGATGTAAGAAGATATCAACAAATAATTATAATTAAATAAGATAATGCCCAGAAGAAATATTCAAATAGGGGAATTGGGAGAAGAGAGGATTAAAAAGAAAATCTATCTGTACTGTTTTGAATTAAATTAAATTGTTCTTTTAGCTTCACTCTTGTTAGCTCATTTCTGCATCCATCCTTCATTTAATATTTTACATAGGTAAGGCTAACTTGCCTTGGCTTATCAGCAGGGCAAATCATGTGACATCCAAGATGCTCCATTTGAAAGCATGCCATGTAATGCAGTTAAGAGAGGACCATGTCAGTAAATAGGAACCTGGATTCATTTCTTGACTATACCACCACAGGGATTGATACTGCTTTGTGTCTCTCATCTTAGTTTTATCATGAATGGAACTGGATTAAGTAGTTACTATTAACCTTCTAGCTTTCTAATTTGTTGCATTTTTGTGGTATGCTCTGACTTTTTCCTGAATGTTTTCTATCTTTGCCCTCTCTCTGTCCTCAATTGGATATCATGGTAAACAGAGCATAATTGCAAAGATAAACATAAGGCACAAAATTATATGATATACATGTGTACTCACTGATAGTTGAATGTTATGCTATTTGGATTAGCATGGGTAATAATTTCTTATCTTGCCCAACCAAATATGGTAATATGAATTGATGTCAATTGATAGGATAAAGCACATGAAAATGAAGCAGTAAAAGTAAGTGAAATAGAGAAAAGAAGGGTACCAGATAAAATTACAAGTGGACAAAATGAGGGCAAGCAGATTCTATAGCCATCATAAATTATATATTTCCTATGGCTTCAAATTCTTTCTGGTTTCACAAATTAACCAAAACTGCTTCCTAGTGGAATAAGAGAATGGAGAAAATCAACAAATATGTGTAATCCTGAATCTGATTTCCAAGTGGGCATCTGATTCAGTGAGGATGTGTTGTCTTCAAGTTGCAGAAAATCTGAATAATTTTGGCTTCTACTGTAGGCACTTGTGTGCTTTCCTTTAATAGAAATTCTAGAAAAAGAGAATATCAAAAACGGTGTTCCAGTGATGGAATGATGGAATCCTTTTCAAGCATTCTGCTGAGTATTTGGGCTACTCCCCCATTCATCAGATGGTGCTGGGGTTTCAGTATCAAATCCTCAGTTAACAACATCTGAAAGCAGCAAGGAAGAAGTGTGTAGAGGAGATCTTTCTTACTACTCTCCCTTTTCATCAGGAAGAAATAATGTTCCCTGAAACACCAAGTATTTTCTCTTATGTTCTCTTTGAAGACAATCCCTGACAAACTAAGCCAATTGGGCTGAATATTGGTCATTTCCTGAGTTTAAGGTGTCATATGAAAACACTGATAACCTTATTAAGTTTATTTGTGGTTTTTAACAGAGAAGTGGGAAGGAAAGACAGGCTTTTGGGATCAAAGGGTGTTTGTTTATTTGTAGTTGTTCTTGCTTTTCACATGTCCTTTAATAGGTAATAGTTCTAAACAAGGTCTATATTATTTTTGGCCTTGCATAAGGTTGTGCTCCATTTCTTTACCTTTTATTTTAATATGATTGGCCCCTCAGGCTGAATATCCCCACTGCCTTCCCAGGAGCAGGAGGTGAAAAGATGGAGTCCTTCTTTGGAGTTTTGCTGTAGGCTTTTGTATAAGTAAAGCTGATAAACACACATGGGAACATTCCTGGACCTACTATGTGGTGGTGCACTTAATGCTTTTTAGATTTTTAAGTATCATAACTGCTGACTTCCATTGATCTTCACAAAATGAAAAATAGAAATAAGTTGTGAACAAATCACTCATAAACTCTTTAGCCACAGTTGAATCAGTCATTTCCTTGTGATGGCATTTTGGGAAAAGAGGGTTACCAATAAAGCAAAGTCCCTACTGGGAGAGTTTCAACCACCAAAACAACAAAACAAGTGTTAGATATGACACTTTCTTCTTAAGAAGGAGCCCTTAACATTGGCCAGTATAAGATTTTTTGTGTTAGTGTGTGAGTGTATGTGTGTCTGCATGTGTGTGTATGGACTAAATTATTAAATATCAGGGCTGCTGTTAATTCTTAGAATTATTTGTATTACTAGGAATAAAGAAGTATTCCATAAGGGCAAAGCATTTGCCATAACTTTTTGTGTCCTTTATTATAGTATTTTAATAATTTGTCAGAAAACTATATAGCTATATATTTTTATTAATTATATAATTTATTGTAACTTCATAAACATTAACTATATAATTTATTACAATAATACTTATAATAACATTAGAAAAGTTTAAGGTGCTCAAATGTTTTATTATTTTGATATATAACAGAAATATGTGAGAAATTATCATTTAATATATTAAAAAATCAAATAAGGATAAAAATTAAAATAAATTCTTAAATGCTAAGTAGTACACACGTTTCATGTTGTCATGGCAACCTAAATATCAGCGATCAACTGGAGCATCAGGCAGAATGACAGACAGCTTTAATGCATTTGTTTTAGAATCTTTGCCTCCTGTAGTGATAGTTTATGCATTTAACTACAATTTCATTCATGTATTATCATCTAATGAGTAGTATAAATGGCTGTCAATGAACCAGATATGTTACTGTAGAAAATATATTTTTAAAAGACATGAAATCAAAGTGAATATTGTACAAGTACCATAAATGCAGAGTTCCTTCTCATCACACATTAATTAAAATATTATTATTAAAATTCTCTCAGTACAATGATTTTCAAACAGAATAACATATATTCAGCTCTTAAAATCATCTTTATATGAGTGTCCTGTTTTCCTGTGGAGTTTCAAGTTAAGTGACCATTTCTTCCTCTTTTGCTGTTGTCAATCAGCCACATATTCAAAACATAGAGCTTACACAGTCATTGTCAAATGAAGGGCCAATCCGAAGGAAAATAAAGAAAAATAATTATCATGGACATCCTTTGAAAGCAGAATCTAAATAGCCAAAACTAATGCCAAGTAAATGCAAGGGTTTTTTTTTTTTTATTTTTTCTCTCTCTCATTACTGCTGTGTTTCCTCTGAGAGTAAAATTCTTTTTAAAACTGCTATATAATTTTAGTTTTATTGAAAAGTCTCCAATTGATTCTAAATACATGAGAATTTACATCAACCTATCTGAGACTGGCCTTTGGGGGCAGGAAAATGGATATTTCAGCCTCTTGAGGTCTTCAGGGTTTTTACGAGTGACAAGATGACAAATGCTAATGTCATTGTCCTGGATGAGCATATCAGTGATTTGATATATGACATTCTGTTTTGAACCACTTGTTTGGGATATTGAGATTGAATGCTATTGCATCTATGTGATTGAAATTTTATTAAACTTTATTCTCCACCCCCCATATTCACAATCAAATGACGGGGGAAATATTAAATCCGTGGTTATAGACTATTTCATTATGTTTCATTGATGGATTTCAGACAAACACATAATCCTGATACTTATCACAATTAAGTCTCGATAAATGCTCTATCCTTGGTCACACTTTGGGGAAAAAATATCAAAGTATTTTGAGAGAAGTCCTTAGTGTTTATGAATACTAGCTTTACAATTGGTAGCCTCCACTCCAGTGATTGTGTTTTAGTGCCAGTCTAGCAGTTGTACATTCTTAAATAATGTCCTAGGATTTAAATTTCCTAATGTCCAAAATTACTAATTTTTTGGCTTCAATCACCAAATATGTACTGATGCATCTCTAATCTTTATTTCCAGATTAAAGAATCTTTGCATTCATCTTAATTTAATGTTAAAATAAATAGCAAGGTGAGTTTTTAGATTTACCAAATTCTCTGTAACTTACAGGTTACTATTTTAGTGGGTCATTTTAGGATAAAGAATAAGAGACTTTGTTCCATTCTAAAGAATGTGTTATTAACCCTTTAAAATAATAGAAAAATTTCAGTCTTTTCTCTTTAGAGATTGAACTGAATTTAGGCATTAAGAAATAAAGAAATTGTGGTAACAATAGAAGTTACATATAGAAAAGTGAAGAAAATGATCACTTTTAATTCCTAATTTTAATGACTTTGATAATGATAATAACATAAAACTATAGTATAAAAGTCTAGATGTTCTAATAATTTAATGTATTTTATCCTTTAAAGCCTCCCTGATAATTCCATGAGCTAAGTTTCATTATTAATCCAATTTTACAATCAAGAAAACCGATATTAAGAATTTAAGTTACTTGTCCAAGATCACACTACTTATAAATGACAAACTTAGTATTAGAGCCAAAGGAGACCCGGCTTTTTACACTAGGTTGATACTTCTTTCTCATAAATTTCAGACATCTTTGGTGTCCAAACATCACAAATTTCTCCCTGCTTCTTCTTAGTCTATACATTGCTTTTATCCTGCTACCTTTTGAATATATATGAACCAGAGTTTAGTTCTAAGATTTTATATTCTCACCTTGTACCTAGTTAACTTGTTAATGTAACTAGAGTAATTTACTTCACAAGGCAGCAATCTTTTGGAGATTAAGACATTTTTACTCCATATTATTCAGTGGCTGCTGGAGGCATCTTGCCAATGATATTAAATCTTAAATGCGATTGAACTCTGCAGTCATCACATAAGGTAATACAGCCAGACTTCCAAGTTTTCATGCTGTTGGGTGTAAGCTTCCTGGGAACCATGTGATAGCTCTGCCCTGTTTGCCATCAAGTAGAATCTCATAGAAATCAAACCCTTCTTGCATTTCATCCTAGAAAATTTGCAAAGACTTGTATACAAAAATTCTTCCCTTTAATGCACCAAGCTTGTAAATATCTTGTGAACTTGTTTGATGGCAAGTTGTTTTCCAAGGCAGGGCAAACTTCTTCAATGAGGAAAATTCATTTTTCAAAAAAAAAAAAGCATAAAGCAATAAAAAAGATCAACTTATATCACCTTTAACAAATAGAACTAGGGGACTTAAAGTTTTTCCTGAATGTTTTTCCTTTGACGAATGTCGTTAAATTTTATGTCACATATCTAAGGACAAAATGATGAGTTTTCATTCTTTGATTTACAAAGGCCTCTCATCTACTTCTGCTCTTCAACACACATGCCACTTTCCCCTTCATAGGACATTATGGAAGAGAGTTCTGGATTTAGAAATAAGAGATCATGGAGTAATAGTCCTATTTAAAAAAAAGATCAACAATCGCTTAGGCTCCTACATATGGATATGTGTAATGCAGTCTTTCTTATACGCAAAATGTGTTTTAAAAATAAGATACCACGTGCATAGTTCACACATAAAAAAGGAAGTCCTCTATATAAGTTTACAAATATATATAATGGATATTTTGTATGTTTGCTTCTGGGTGTGTGGATGTGAAACTAAGTAAATGTATTCATATACACACATATATATATATACACATACATATATATACACATATACATATATATTTATATACACACATTTACATATATATATTCAGTGCTGTTCCAGAAGGTAGATTATTACCTACATTTTTCAGACATACTGGAGGTACAAATAAACTAATAAACATTTTTCAAAGACATTAATCCATGCATAAAGTCTCTATCAGTTTAGCTATTTGCTTAGTTTCATCATTTATATTATAGTGGGCCTCATGATGTTAGATATGAATGCAATATGGTCAATTATGTCAGGCCCCAGGTTGTTAAACACTCCCAGTGAGCTGGTAGCCTTTTCAGAAAATTGCATTGTCATAATACTTGTCAACCACAAGCAAATATTAAGAACTTACTTCTTCATTGTGCATTGCTAATTGCAGGATAATTAGTTGAAGGGTTTTGTGACTTACAGAAGCAAAGTCCATGATCTCTCTGGTATCATAGACACAGTTACATAACAGCCTTAGGAAATAGAGATAGGGAATGTTAATTAAAAATGAATATTTGGATAAGTACTAGAACAATATAAAACAGACATCCAGGAAGCTTTTCATATAGAAACACCAGAGAAGAATGCCATAGAGGTTTGAAAGATTTGGAAAAAATTTGTAAAGTGAGCTGGAAATTAGACATATATTTTTAAAGGAGGAAGGGATATTGATTTGGAATTGGATCAAACATCTACCTTCTTTATGTGATTTAAAGGACTTTTCAAACATTTCTTCTTCAATGATTTGATGAACTTAACAACCACAAAACAAGTTTTCAGTAATTCCTGTTAATCCACTGAAGAACTTCATTCTAACTCAACTATCCACATATATATGAGTTTTATGTTGTTATTAGCTTGTAGTAGCAACCATCACCCATAGCTGAATAAATAATTGTACAACTATTTTGATGTCACAATTTACAATATTCTCACTCTTACATTTGAACCTCAATATAATGTGAGTTAAGGAGGACATGGTATATATTTTTTCAATTTTGCAGATGAGAAAAATGAGTATGGCATCTTGAATCAGATATACTTGATTTCAAATTCTGGCTTTATAACTTACCATCAATTTGCATTCCCATGCATTCTTCAGTATTTTTTAAATAAAATTGTTTTGAACAGTTAAATTAAATAGGGGAGGTAAAGCTGTTAGTACAGTCTAACAGATTAAGAAATGGTAGTTATTTTGTTTTAAATTTAAAGCGAACATTTTCTCACTCTGTCAAGTTGAATGCTAAATCTCAATCATTGAGGTATTTTAGAATTTTTGTATACTAGACAGTGTATTCATAAATATTCATGCAATTTAACTTTTAAACCCTGAGCTGTATGTTTTGGCACATATTCTATTCCCTATGTAATGACAAAGACATGAGAGTCCCAGTCATTAAGTGGAGTTAGGTGAGGCAGAAAGGAGAATTGACACTGATAAATAATTCCAGGCCATTTCTGTGAACCACAGATGTTTACATCAAGCTGATTAATATTTTCATAATTCACAATAGATTAATTTATTGTGGGTTGCCACCTCCAGCTCTTTTATAAATCAAATTATTAAAATTGTATTTAATAAATCATTTTCATTTTCTAAAAATATGTAAAAAATTTAGCTGTCATATTAACATATATTGTGAGTCCACAAAGGAAGATTTTTTGAACTCTAACTCCCATAATACAGAGAGATTTCATATATTGAAATACAGACAGCCTTTGAAAACATTTGTACATCATTATTAGATAATAAGTTTAAGGCAGGTGTCATCTTTTCATCTTTATCAATCTCATCAAGTTTGTCCAAATATTGGTCAAAAGAAGAATCTGAGTCTATAATCTTATTCCTGTCTCCTGCCCTGACAAAGGTTTAGTTTAGTTTCTTTAGAGACCTCTGTTGGAGGTACATATTTCTTGTTAACAACCCTCTTTCATCTCTCTATATATTTTCTTCTCTCACATTTTATGATTATAGTTTTCATATTATCTTTAAAATTATAAGCAGATTATTCAGAATGATTTTGTAATCAAGTAAGTTAATTATTCATACTTGACCCTAAATAGAAGCAAATCTATAAACTAAAAATGCTATTAAATAATTGATTTCCTGTCTTGTTTTAAGCGACCTGTTCAAACTGTGATTGTTAATTTTGCTGGAAATTTCAATTTAATCTCCTCTAAGATAGCATGAAGTTATTTTACTAGTTTCTTCTCTCCCCATCATAAGTTTTTAAAACAATTTTCTAAATGTATTATTGATGAACTTTACCTACCTATCTATCCATCTATCCCTTCCCTTACTCAGGATTTAACTCATTTCTCATCTCCACCCTTCTGCTTATCTGTTGTGGACTGAATTGTGTCTTTCTAAAATTCATATGATGTCATATGATGTCCTAACCCCCAATGTGATTGTGGCCATACATAGGACACTTATGAGGTAATTAGTTAAATTAAGTCATTAGGGTAGGACCCTAATCCCACAGGACTTCTGTCTTTATCAAAAGAGGAAAAGATACCGGTTCTCTCTCCATGTACATACAAAAAAGGGGACATATGAAGACACAGAGAGCAGATCATCATCTACAAGGCAGAAAGAGAGGTCTCCCAGAGACCAACCTGTTGGCAACTATATATCAGACTGCCAGCCTTCAGAATGGTATGGAAATAAGTGTGCCTGTTGTTTAATCCACCCAGTCTGTGGTATCTTGTTATAGCAGCCTGAGCAGTCTCAACCTAAGCAACCAATTTCTACCACCCTTTCAGATTTCTGTGTAAATATCACCTTTTCCAAAGCCCTTGCTATCACATCCATTTTAATCAACACCACATTACTAGACTTGCTGCATTTTTATATGTTCTAGCTAATACTGTTTTGGATTTCTGTCACCTGTGACTGATTTAGACTGATTTAGAAGCTTCTTCAGTTTAGAGACTGTTTCCCACCAATTAAACATCCTTAAGACCTATCACAGTGAGTGGTGAATGTTAGGCTACAAGAAATATTTGTTGAAGTGCATTTTTGGAGACATATCAGTACCTGGAAGGCTAGCTATCATAAAGTTGTCAAACAATTGCACATGTTCAATTTAAATTGAATTGAAATTCTAAAGACCTTTTTTATGTGATAAAATCATGGGGTTCTTCCCTCCAGTGAAGTAAAATAGCTACCAATGAGATTATTAATTATATTATGCTATATCAACTCAATATACATTTAAGTGGCCTCTAAAAATAATGATTATGAACTCTGTGTAGCATTGTGGAAACATTATAATAAAATGTATGTGAATTGCATGTAACATAATAGAAACATTATAATAAAATGGAAAAGACAGGAGGTGAAATTGCTCATGAACTATGATTCCAAGTGTTAACAGATTGAAACATGAGAATATTTAGAGAATAATAGTTATAACATGGTGTCAATATGAATATTTTCTCCATTTTCCAAATTTCTGTGTTGTTTTCTATTTTCACCATTAAAATATTAAATTTACTTAAAAACGCAAGGAAACTTGTGAGTAGCATAGATAATACGTATTAGAAGAATATGTGTTAAAAAGGTGAAATAGCATGGCAGCTGGACTCGTGGGCATGGGCAAACTGGATGGGGTTAAATCTCATATTTAATGCTTACTAGCTTGATGATCTTGAAGAAGTGATTTGCATGCTCTGAGACTTCATCTCCTTGTCCTTTGAATGAGAAATGATATTAACATAATGCCCACCAAAGAACTAAGACTGCTGGAGTATCAGGAGTGCTCTTAAACGCCAGCTAATAATTTCCAATACAGTGTAAACTCTGTGAGGCTAGGGACCTGTGAATTCACTACTATAGATTAGTGCCTGGCATTTGGTAATTTTATAATACAACTTTACTTATAGATAAATGAATAAAAGGGTGAATGTAATGAAGCTAATAGAAAAGACTTCATAGAAAATCTAGGAATTTTGAAGAAAAGAAGAGCAGGACTTTATATACATATACTTGCATATCTATCTATAATTTCATTATATGCCTGATGTCTAAGCAGATAACTAAATAAACAAACACTTTTTGCTTCCTGAAGAGAATTAATCCAATTTTCCTTTAAGTTGTTTCCTGAGTAAGATAGTTTTTTTCATAAACTGCTTTAACCCATAGCTTGTGATAATTTACTGTGTCTCTGTTCAGAATGATTTTCTTGTGATAGGTTAACTCAGGTTCTAGTAGAATCAGCCATGGTAAATATGTAAAATAAAATTACTGTAAGAAAGATGAATAACATTGGTAAGATCATTTAATATTTTTGGAAGAGAAAAAAAGCAGAAACTGCCTAAAACTTAGAATGCTCCTAGGAACAAGCTGCATTCCCTGCTTTCAAAATCCTTCTTGCTACTTCTGCTCAGTGATGGCACTGAAATTCACTGATGCCTCTGCACACAGTTTTCTTTTTTCAACCTCAGGTCATATCACATTTACAGTTTACTGTCTTAAAAACACATCTGGAATGCACCCAGTGTATTGATTATCTCTCATATTTAAATTGAAAACTATAATGGACTTGGAAGGGAATAAACCAAGTGGTGGCCAGCTTTCTCTATCACTTTTTCTGTGTGTAGCACAGCAGATATATCTAAACATTTTCAGGATAAAAGGAGATTCAAGTGAGCCACTCAGTGATGTCATAATAAACTTCCTCCCCACGCACACATAGGAGTGTAACACTGACTTACATGTGTTCCAGGAGATAAACCACTCACCCATTCTTTAGGAAATAATTATGAATGGAGTAAGTCAAAGTGTGTCTCCCTGTCCCCTCTCCAGCCCTTATTAATATATTCATACATCTATTGATTCAAAAGGTTAGTCATTCAAATATATATACTATGTATTCATCACACATTTTCTCTATACTAAAGGGCTGTGGAATTTTTGTATTCCAAGAACTTACATTCTAACTGGGAGAGAGACACTGTAAATGAAAAAAAAATAAGTAAATTAATTTCAGAATGCAAAAAATAAAAATGTAAAGAAGAAATAAGGGGGCAGAGGTATAGAGTGAGGATGTTTTCATGGCTATTTTAGAGCTAGTGTTCTGAATGTCTTCTCTTAGGGAGTTATATTTCAAGCTGGGGTGTGACAAATGGACACTCAGCCACAACAGGATATTGGGAGAAGAGAATGTCAGGCTTAATTTCCAAAGAGGATAGTGGCTTGAGGTTTCCAAAGAATTGAAGAAGAAAGGGAAGGAAGGAAGAGGGAGAGAGAGAGAGAAAGAGAGAAAAAGATGAGAAAAAGTTAGTGGGATTGAAGAAAACCATGACAAGTTTTATGGGGTGGATGTGAAGGAATAATATGGGCTCAATTTGGCCATGAAAAAGTCTTAGATATTCTTCTAATTTCAATTGATCTTCAGTGGAGCATTTTCTCTAAGGCAGTGATATTATCTATTAGATAATTTCTTAAAAAATTTACACACACACACACTACTCAAACATCTTTTGTCTTATGAAAAAGTTGTCTAGACACAGAGATAGGACACCATGTACTGAAAGATGTCCAAAGGAATCAATGTGAGAACTGAATTGTGAAAGCTTTGAGTTCCAGTCCAGATGAACAAGAGGAAAAAAGCACTTTTTAAGTATTTAAGTATTGGTGAATCAACTTTACACTAACATTTTTTAAACCCTTGATTTTGTCAAAAAACATAAATATCAGCAAGATGCCACTGAAATTTTTTGACATCCCTGAAGTTTTAAACAGTCTAGACGTGTTTGCTTAAAGGTTGAGCAAAGGTTGAGAGGTTGACTTCTCAAGTATCTGCATATATTTTATTTACTACAAATATAAAAATTTCTTGTATAACAGAAACAGAATAGAAAGTGGTTCCTCAAAAATATGTTGGTGTATATTTGTAAAATATCTACCATTTATTGAACTATTACACTGTCTGCACATATTTTAATTTTTCAAGAATTCAGATTTGAGGAGGAGGGTAGAGTTCAGTGGTAGAGTGCATGCCTAGCATGCACGAGGTCCTACGTTCAATCCCGGACCTCCATTATACAAACAAACAAACAGACCAAATTACCTTGGTCCCCACTCACCTCAAAAAAAGATTGTGTTAAAAAAAATTCAAAATTTACATTGACACTAACAGGGAACTATTATCATGTTCAATTTCCTGTTGAAGAAAATGAGTTTCAGGGAGGCTCCCCCAGCTCATTTCAGATGGCAAATGTCGGGGTAGGACTAGATCTGAGCTCAGGTCCACCGAATTATTCTGCTGTCCCACACAGTTTAAACCATGGCTTCTTTCAAAGCATGCTTGAGTATTCAGCAGTAGAATGTGGGTTTCTTTTACTGTGTGGCTTACTCTGAAAACAGTAAAAGCACATAAAATTATGAAAAAGAGGAAAGAAAACATACATTGCTTTTTTGTAATTTTTTTAAACTACTCTATATCATTGTCCTCCTCATCCTCTTTTCTATTGTCCTTTCTTACTTAATGGCTTCAAACTTTCTTATGTCCCTTCTTCATGTCCTTTTTCATACTGTGCTTTGTTTCTTTGTGGCATAAGCCTTTATTCTTAGATCTACAGTCTTATAGTACATTTGTGAATATATCTTATTTTTTAAGAGAAAAATATATAATATATATATGATCATAGAATAGCAAACTTTATAGGACTCCTAAATCTATAATTTTATACAAATATTTTTGTCATTTTTAAGCTTATAAGCAAAATCTCCATGTGAATAGTATGTTTGCAAATACACAGACACCAAATATAAAATGATATAATTTGGAATTTTTATATATTAAAAGCTATGGAAATAAGCCAGAAGCAAAGTGCTTATAATTGTTGTCATGGCAGAGAGAAAGTTATGTAGTTTACATAGCCTCAGAGCATCTGTTATCTGAATATGAACCAAAAACACTCTTTAAAAGATCCTGGGCACATTAATGGAATCATGATTTCCCCTAAAAGTAAATAAACCTATAGATTAATATTACAGGAATCTGTGTAAGAGGATATAGTAAAATATTTATTCAATGTTATTTAAAAAAAAATACTACTTCTGTTCTACCACGTGAGGACATCCAAGTATCAAGAATTTGAGTGGAAAGAACAAAGGAAGAAAAAGAAATAAGTAGAAAAAAGGCTTGCAGTCAATTTTCCTAGAAGCAGTACCTTTTTCCTGGGCTTGGCACTTTATAAAATACAATTGTCTATGCCTGCTCTTCAAATAGAATCATTTATAAACATTGTGCAAATCTATATTATAAATTTCATAGCTCCTGCCAAAATTAAGGATATTTTCTTTGAAAAACACCTCCTTTAATTGTTTTAACTGCAAAATTAATGAAATTCAGAACATCTAAGAAAAATTACAAAACAAATGACCAACATATTTTATAGCACCTCCTATTCAAGAGATGGAATCTGCATCTCAGTTCTGTGAATCTGGGCTTGTCTATGACTTGCTTTGACCCAGAGAACCTGACAGAAGTAATGGTTATCTTTTTAAGTTGTTAAGTTTCCAGGTGTTTCTTTCATTCAACACAAAATAACTGATACAACACTGACCAACAGGAATTGGACAAAATTATTTCAATAAATTTTCCCTGACAAATTAAATATCAAGTGATATCTAGATATTAAGTTCACTACTCATGCCCCCTGCCAGAATGTGGCTTTCTTCACCTGTCTAGAAATTCTAGAGACCCTGAGCTGTGGTTGATTCTTTCTTAGAAAGGATGGATGAGAGTGGACTAGCCTGCTTATTGGCCTTGTCCTCTGTCAGCCACATCTGAAGGTAGCTGCTCATCTAAAGGTGGGATTCTGCACTGTTCCTATTTATTATTTTCTCCAGAGCAGAAACTGTGGACCTATGGTTACATGTGATCACAATCCATGGAAGGACACATCACCATGGTGTTTTAAATAGATGTAAAATGTCAACAGCCCTGGCTTATTAACACATACATGTCCTTAATAAAGGCTTAGGTAAAGATTGATCTTTGAGCTTCAAAAATGAAACAAAGAGCTATTGGAGGTCATCAATGAGAGTATGTGACTTCAGCTGACTCATGAGCTGGACCCACCAATCAGAGGCTCCTCAACCCCTCCCCTGCCCTTGCCATGTAACTTCTGACCACCTTTCCCACAGCTGGAGCTGTTTTCAAGGACACAGCCTTGAGAGAGCAATGTATGATGCAGACCATCTTGAAAGTACATGTGACTGAATCCAGTAAAGTCCTGCAAATAAACTTTTAAGATTCTGGTGGGCAGGTTCAGAAGTCTATTTGTCCCACAGCCACCCAAGACAAACCTCATATGTAACTTCCCATGCTTATTAAACCTGCCACCTACCAGTCTGGAGTGGTTTGCCTCTTTCTTCAGGCTCTCTTTGCCCTCCATGCATGGGGTCAGTTTTTGAAACAACAAGAGCAGCTTCATTTCTCTAATGTGGCTATTAGCAGAAACCATAGATTGAATAAAGCACATCTGGTTACTACCTCCATCTACCTTAGAGGGTGGAGGAAGAGGGTAAAGGATAAAGGGCTCCTGACTTGAGTCCATGATGTTTGTAGAGAGGAGATTGCTCACTGCTTGGTAGTGAGTTCTTGAGTGCAGTATCTCAGCTTTACTACTTCAGACAAAGGCAGTGATTTTCGTAGGGAATGGCTGACAGCTGCAGCACTGATTCCACCAGGTATCCAAGGAAGAGAGGCTGAAGGATTATGCTTTTAAGTGGCCAGGTGGGTTGCTCAGAGTTTTTTATTTATTTATTTATTTTTTTAAGCAGTAGGTCTCCACCTGGAGTAATTCATCCCTGGGACATTTGGTAAGATCTGCAAAGATTTTTGATTGTCATACTAGGAGTGCAATGCTATTGCGATCTCGTCTAAGATGCTGCTAAATGTCATAAAATGTACAAGTCAGCATCCCTCCTCACTCCCCCCTACCACAGACACACACAGAAGCACAATTCCGTCCAAAATGGCAATAATGCCAAAGTCCAGAAACCCTGGTCTGGAGGAGATAGGCCTTCCTTCCCAGATCAGGAGCACACAGGTAGTTTTTGCTCTCAGTCTTTCAAATTGTGTAATTAAATCCCAATGACACTTCTATAATTGAAACAGAATGGTTGTGCTTAAATTTAAACTACTCTATTATAACTAAATAATGTTATCCTATTTAAAATTTACAGGGAACAGATTTCAAATGATTTAGGGAAGAATCTGTTATTCAAAGGGAAACAATAGGCCCAGGTCCCCAGTGTGGGATTCCATGAAACAATTTACATAATACATTTACCATTTAATATAATAAACCCTCACTTATTATACAATTTTAGTTTTATAAAGAAGCTTTCATGTACCTTGTTATTAAAAATAGTCCCAAATCACTGCTTTAAAAACTCATCTGTTACCGAAGTTGTAAATGAATCATTTCCTTGTGATGTCAGGGATCTTGGGGCCCATAAAAGGAATTTTTTTAGTGTCTATCAGAGTACACTACAAAACAGATATCATTAAGCATATGAAAAACAATATAATGCCCTTGCTTTTTGAGAAGACTTAGAAGAAAACACTTATTTAATGAGATCCTCACACTGAACATTATACAAAGATATGTGTAGCTTAATTAGGATTAAATTTAAGCCTTGTTTAAGTTGTAATTTAAATTATGCTTTTATGTTAACTTTTTAAAAAATTTATTTATGTGTATTTCTGAAATTTATTTGGATGGATATTTAGTTATATCATATTTACTCCTCTCATTCTTTCTAAAATAGAATCTAAAATAGATTGAGGGTTGTTTATCATCTGAAAGTTAACACTCAAACTATAGATGATTTTTAGCTCCTTACGCCATTCATTTTTCCCTCCATTGTGAACTGGCCAAATGCTGTAGTTATTTAGAAGTCTTTTCCATTGTCTCCTGGAGAGAGTGAAAAGAAACAGAAATGGGATAGGAGAAATTAGCCTAACGCATTGACTTTAGAAGAAATAAATGTGAAAGCTGTTATTGTACAGTTTTGCAGTTGGATAACTATTGTATAAAGTGACAGAAAACCAATTTTTATAGAAGTTTTATACCATTAAATGTATACTTAATTTTTTTTGAAATTCTTGTTTTTCCCTTTGTTACTTACAGATCAAAATTTATAATGAGTGCTTTTTGTTATTTTTTCTTCTCCATGAAAGTCATTTTGATAATTAGTCAGTTTATTACTGTGTTCCTTGATTTTAAGTTATTTCTGCTTCTTCATTACCTTGATTACATTATCTTATTCAGTGATCCAAAAAACTGCTCTTACCCCTTTTATTTACTGATTGATAAGGCAGTGAATATAGTTAGCAGAAATTTTGTAAAAACTGAAGTGTGTCATTCATGTGGAAGGATTTAATTTTATTTTTCTTGAATCTATATCCTGACATTGATGTTGTCATTCAAAACTGCTTTAAACATTGCTTTCTAAATTCTTACATTTATTCAACAAATATTGAATACATATAACACATCAGAATGTCCTTAGACAAAGGGGTATAATGATTAAAACAAAATATGCCTGCCTCCACGAAACTTGCATTATAGCATCCTCTATCCTTCTGATTATGGTGTTTCTCTTGATTCTTTCTCAATCTATGCATTCATCTTTTTAACAAATATTTATGGTGTTCTTATGTGCTTGGCTTTGTTCTACATATTTGGTACATAATGGTGAGATGATTACTATCTTCGTGGTTTTTAAATTAGAATGGGGAAATGAATATTATATAATAAAGGCAGACATGAATACAAAATAATGACATTTTAAGTACTAAGAAAGAGACAAGTGCTTTGTAAGAAAACAATCTGGGTAGCAGATTCTTGTATAGAATATGCAGCCCAATATTGTCCTTAAAGAAGTAAATCAACCTGAGAGCTGAGTGAAGAGAAGGAAATAGCCATGCCCAAGAATTCAAATTCATGTTTTTCTGGTAGAATATCATCACATTTAAGTACTGAGATGGGTAAAAGTCACAGTCTTCAGTACACCAGAGTCCAGTGCAACTGAAATTCAGTGAATAAAAGGAGAGAAAGATATTAGAAGATGCTGGGTGGTGGCCCTGATTCTGAAGATCAAGAAGGTGTTTTTTGGAAATATAATTATCAGGAATTGGTGATTTTTTGTATGTGAGGACTAAGGAATACAGAAGTATCAAGGATGGCCCCTAAAATCTGAGCTTAAGCAGCAAAATAGGGGACATAGTTTATGGAAGGAGTGAGATGAGTTTGCAAAATGTGTTAGAGACACCCTTTCTGGCACTAAAGCAGAGATGTCAGGTGGAAAGCTGAGTATAGGTCAAACTTCAGAGGAGGTGATCAGATTGAAGTTAGAGGTATAATGAGAGATATCTTGGGCTGCAATTATAAGTCATAAAAACAGGTTCCCCAAAGAGTGTCTAGAGAAGATACTTCCAGTATAGATTCAATAGTAAGGTTTGAGTAGAGGAATAAAATCTGGGAGCATGCACTAGGAAATGGAGATACAGAAAAAATAGAACAAAGCTTTGACTTCTAGGGGATTAAGGTCAAGCTGAAGAGATATACAAGTATCTGAATAGTTATATGATAAAGGTATGTACTAGCTACTAATGGAGCACAATGGAGGAAACATTTAATTCTACTGAGGGTAGTTCAGAGGAGTTACAGAAGGATAATATGGAGCAATTCTGAAAAATCTTCAAAATAAATAACAAGCTAATAGGACACAGGGAAGAACATTCTGAGCAAAGGATTTGAGATTAAAAAATTCAAAGCATTTGAACAATTGTAAATAGTTCAGCTTAATTACACGGTTATAGCTTGTTTCACAATTCAAGATTTAGGTTAACCTTCACTGATGTACCTTTCCACCTGCATTTTACATTCCTGTAGTAATTAACAAATCATATTGCTTTTGCCCTCTCATTGTCTGCATTAATATTTTCTCTCCTGGCTTGTCTTTAATCTGCACACTAAAAAGAGGAGCGTAATTCCTTTTTATAAGCAAATGCTCATGCAGTTCTATGCAAAGAGCAGATGGCCTACAAATGTATCATTTTCTAAACAACTGTATTCTTGTCCCTTTGTCCTTGGTGGAGATGGAGGTAAAACTTTTAATTAGTGTGAAAACCAAAATAACTGTATCCAAAATATTACAACATATCATTCTATCCTATCTGTGATGCCCTGATGTAAATAAAACAATTCAATGATCTGAAATTAACCTGTAATTAAAGTGTTGAGAATCAATTAGTACAATTTAAGTTTCATTAAATTCAAACACACTCAAAATTGAATCAATTTATTAAGCTTACTTATTTCCCAGCCCCCAACAGACACAATATTACCAACATGTAACAAGTTCACATATATACAGCTTCACTATTCCACTTACAGAAGTGAGACTACAACTTCCCAACTAGAATAAGGTACACTCTAAATGCAAATTAAAAGCAAGACAAGACACTCTAAATTGGAGATCTGCTTGCTGTTGGTGAGAATGCCTTGAAGTATTGTTTTTGATCTATATGCAAAAGTATAGGGACACACACTTGTCAAAAGAGAATACAAAGTTCAATCTAACTGATCCATCTTGTGCAGATTTTCCCTTCATTCAGTGCAAATTTAAAATGTATAAATTATTTTGATCAGAATTCAACAATAAAATCTTAACTCAAAAACAAAAACAACAGAAGTGTCTTGTTCACACAATGCCTGTGTGTCTTTGAAAAAAGAAACTACCTGGAAGCAATCGTCTCTGTACCTCTCTGCCAATTTTGGTTAACAGATTCCCTCTTCTTGACTTGGAGCAACTCTCTTAGAATCATAAATTGTGAAAATGAATTGCACATTAAAGATTCTGGCACCCGAGGACCTTGAGTTTTCCAAATTATGTTTTTCAAGACATTTAACTAAATGCAACTATTGTGTAAGGAGACGGTAGTTGTCAATATGAACACTTCAATAGAGTAGAAGTAGTCATGTTGAATTTTTTGCATTCAATTATTCATTCTATTTTATGTGATAACACATAATCTATGAATTATTTGTTAACTATCACAATTAAATTTGTCAGTTTTTTTTTGGTAAAACCACTACCAAAAACAGCAATGACTAAACATGCTTTTATAAGGATCAATCAACCAATGCAGTTTAACACATGATCCATTAGAACCTCTCTTTTCAAAGCCTGGAGTTCTTTGACAGGTGCAATAAATGTACATACTGTATACATTACAGAAGAGATCTTACAAAATTCTATCAATAAATATCCACAAAACTATTGCATGTCACTGCTAAAATTCAGTTTCACTATTCTGTTGAAAAAATTCCATTGGTTACATATCTCATTTAAGTGTTGGAAAGAATACTCCATGACTTCTAAGAAATGATGGACAATCTGAATTAAATAGCTAATTAACTTAAAATCAAAACTATAAGTTACATATTTGATAAAAGTAATCTATATGTGTGCTTATCACACTAATATAATGTAGAATAAGATGGCTATAATTGTGGAAGACTAGATCTACAGAGGTAGTAAAATGGTCCTGCTAGCTAGTAAATCTGATTATTAAAATCAGGAAGGAATAAGAAGAAAGTAGGGAAGAGAGGGAGAGAGGAAGATGAGAGTTAGTGAAAGAGAAAAAGGAGGGAAGGAAGGAAGGAAGGATTTGTAGTCAAACTGTTACATGTCAGGCCCTAAAATACATTCTTTCCTCAATTCCATGAATTCACTTATTACACAATATTAACAAACTACTTAAAGAATGAATCAAAACCATATAAGATATTATTTCTCATGTAATGGAAAAAATAGTACTATGAAGCAAATTAAATCTAATAGTGTTAAAATATTCAAAGCCTTTCTAATGATAAAAACTTTATAAAGTATTCTACTTCAAAAATGCTTTCAGAGATGTTATCAATGGTGAGAGGATGTATATATCATATATAGTTTTCTGTTTATGAATTTGATTATATTATAGCAATGGAACAGTGTAATATTAAATTTACAAAATGCATATCAATTGAAGATATAAATTAACCTCAAATTTGGGTTGTAAATAATTTTATATTTTGCTTTCAGTTTTCTTTATGTTTTTATATAATTTCAGGAAAATAATTATCATACATAAATGTACAGATCTGAGTCTTTATCTAATATGTCTCAATCTCAAGAGTTCTAAAACCCCTCAATTTCCTTCTTTCCTTTCTTCTTTTCTCCCTTCTTTCCTATTCCTTTATTGGTAATTTGGGGTATAAAAGTTAATTGTTGGCAATATTTTATCAGAACTTATATTGTGAATGAAGGATGAAAGATATATACATATATACACACACACATATAGTGATGATCCAACTTGGAATAAATATTTCCATATTTCTATGAAAAATTGTGAATGAATTTAACGATAGTATGTTATTCCTTAACATTTTTCATAATATACAGTATATGTACTTACAACTTTATACTGTGAATTTAATTGTTTAATATCTACCTTCATGCATGGAAGAGTTTTTATGTTATTATAAAGCATACTTTAATAATGTGATAAAGGAGAATGACATGGTGTTAAGAAATTATGTTAATGTAATGGGCTTTATGAATTCACAAATTAGCTGAGCACTGAGAGTGATTGGAATTAGATAGGCAAATCTCTTGAGGGGAGTAGGGCATTGATGTGTAAAAGATTATTCCTGAGAGTGAGAATAGCATGTGTATGGCCCTGTAGCATGAGGGAACATAGTAAGTACGAGGATTGTAAGAAGTATATCTATGGTAATGATCATGAAGGTGAACAAGGAGTGATTTGAGGCAACTAACAAGGGTAAGGCCAAATATATAACAGTCAGCATATTACAGCAGGCTGTCCGGCCAGCCGGCCCTCCGCCCACGCCGCGGGGTGGGCAAGCGCCCCGCGGGGGTCTCGGGCTCCCAGCCCACTGCCCCGCCTCCCTGCCACCCGCTAGGCGTCGTCCGGGGACGCTCCTCGCCGAGAGAGACCCTCAATCACAAGTCACCCCGCCCTCCCCACCGTCCTCGCCGTGCCACGCAACCCCGCCCCCGAACCGCCCTCCCGATCTCCGTGCAGTACCCCTCGCCCCTCGCCGGGAAGAACGCAGTGACTCCAGCAGCCCTGTCGGCTCTTTGGGCCCAAGGGGCGGGCGCGGCAGCCATTGGCGGAGGCCGCTGCCTCCGGCTGTCAATCCCGCGGCCCGGCCCCGCCCCACCGGCGGAGCGTGGCAGGACGCAGGGCCGCGGGGGCTGTCGGGACGGCTCCAAGATGGCCGCGCGCTTGGGGTCCGCACCTGCTGGCAGCCCCGAGCCCCGTTCACTGCCACCGCTGCTGACCAGAGCCGCCGGTCGGCCCTGCGACTCCGGGGGCTGACCCCGCGGGGCGGGAGGCCGCCATGGCGACCCTGGAAAAGCTGGCGAAGGCCTTCGAGTCCCTCAAGTCCTTCCAGCGGCCGCCACTGCCGCCGCCGCTGCCTCAGCCGGCACCGCAACCGCCGCCGCCTCAGCCCTCTCAGCCGGACCCGCGGCCTCAACCGCCACAGCCGCCCGCCCAGCCCCCTCAGCCGGCACCGCAGCCGCCGCCGCCTCAGCCGGTACCGCCGCCTCAGCCCCTTCAGCCGGTACCGCTGCCGCCTCAGCCCCTCAGCCGGTACCGCCGCCTCAGCTGGTACAGCAGCCGCCGCAGCCTCAGCCGGTACCGCCGCCGCCGCAGCCCTCTCAGCCGGTACCGCCGCCTCAGCCCCTTCAGCCGGTACCGCTGCCGCCTCAGCCCCTCAGCCGGTACCGCCGCCTCAGCTGGTACAGCAGCCGCCTCAGCCCTCTCAGCCGGTAACGCCGCCTCAGCCGGTACCGCAGCCGCCTCAGCCCTCTCAGCCGGTACCGCCGCTTCAGCCGGTACCGCCGCCGCCTCAGCCGTCTCAGCCGCCGCCGCCGCCTCAGCCGGTACCGCCGCCGCCTCAGCCCCTTCAGCCGGCACCGCAGCCGCCGCAACCTCAGCCCTCTCAGCCGGTACCGCCGCCTCAGCCGGTACCGCCGCCACCTCAGCCGTCTCAGCCGCCGCCGCCTCAGCCGGTACCGCAGCCGCCGCCGCCTCAGCCGGTACCGCCGCCGCCTCAGCCCCTTCAGCCGGCACCGCAGCCGCCGCAACCTCAGCCGTCTCAGCCGCCGCCGCCTCAGCCGGTACCGCAGCCGCCGCAGCCTCAGCCGGTACCGCCGCCACCTCAGCCGTCTCAGCCGCCGCCGCCTCAGCCGGTACCGCCGCCGCCTCAGCCCCTTCAGCCGGCACCGCAGCCGCCGCAACCTCAGCCCTCTCAGCCGGTACCGCCGCCTCAGCCGGTACCGCCGCCACCTCAGCCGTCTCAGCCGCCGCCACCTCAGCCGGTACCGCAGCCGCCGCAGCCCCCTCAGCCGGCACCGCAGCCGACGCCGCCTCAGCCGGTACCGCAGCCGCCGCAGCCCTCTCAGCCGGTACCGCCGCCTCAGCCCCTTCAGCCGGTACCGCCGCCTCAGCCGGTACCGCAGCCGCCGCAGCCTCAGCCGGTACCGCCGCCGCCTCAGCCCCTTCAGGCGGTATCGCCGCCGCCTCAGCCCTCTCAGCCGGTACCGCCGCCGCCTCAGCCCCCTCAGCCGGTACCGCCGCCTCAGCCGGTACCGCCGCCGCCGCAGCCTCAGCCGGTACCGCCGCCGCCTCAGCCCCCTCAGCCGGTACCGCCGCCTCAGCCGGTACCGCAGCCGCCGCAGCCTCAGCCGGTACCGCCGCCGCCTCAGCCCCCTCAGCCGGTACCGCCGCCTCAGCCGGTACCGCAGCCGCCGCACCCTCAACCGCCACCGCCGCCCGCCCAGCCGTGGGTCAGGAGCCGCTGCACAGACGGTGAGTCCCTGCGGGCCCCTCCCCAGCCCTGCGTGGGTCTCCGTCCCTCCCTCGGCCTCCCCTGAAGGCCCCGAGGTGGTCCGGGCCCCAGGCCTCTGCTTTCCCGGGTGCGAAACTCGGGAAGGAACGGGGCTGTGTTGTGATCCGAGGCCGCGCGTCCCGTTCGGCTTCTTCTGGGCCACTCCCACCCCTCTCCTCCTCCGGGCCAGGTGTAACATTTTGTCTTCCCTTTTCAACTGACGGTTTAAAACAGTGTTTCAGATAACTGTCAAAACACTATGCATGCAAAACCCTAGGTTAACTTAAGGGAAGGAGTAGGAGAGAAGGGGGAAAGGAGCGAAGTTCACCGGTCACTTCTGTGGGGGTGGGTTAGATGGTCACAGTGGTGAACGCTTAACTGCTACATGGCCCCGTGCGCTTACCATCATAGTCGTTACTGTTACTAACCCCAGACAGCACTGGTGTTAAGGAGGCATGACCACGGAACAGGTGCTCATTGAGCTTAATTTTACACAAACAGTAAGATTTCCAAGGAATCAAGACAGGCAGTAAACGCCAGCTGCAGAGGACAGCTTGTGCAGGGTTGGGAAACAGCATGGCATGATCAGAACTTTAGTTTGACTGGCTTGAAATGTAGAGGGAAAGGGAAACTTCACACTGATGAATCAGAGAGGAGATAGCTGTTTTTATTAAACTAAAATGGTTAAATGAGCCTTGTTGGTTAATGATTTGCCTTAGCAATGTGAATTTGGATTCTGCAAGTATTTTATAAGTTCTGTAAGAAGCTTGTTTTAAAATTTCAGAACTCTTAAGATATTAGAAGTTCAGTTTTATTTTATAAGAATTTTTTTTAAAAAGTCTATATTTAACTCAACTAGAATGGAGTTCCTTTAACATAGGAGACTTTATTATCTCATGTATTAATACCTGCTAGAGGCACACAATGACAAATGTGATTTATAAACAGACACATACAGACACAAGGAAAACAGAGCATGTAGCTTCAGTAACAGTTTAAGAGAAAAGTCAGAAACAGAAATTTTCCCTGGTCAAAATATCAAAAAAAGCACCTGGGGCTTATATCCCTTAATTGATTTGAGCTCTAAATGGACAAATACACATTTTTTTTAAAAAAATTGCTAAGAACAAGATTCTTTTTCACGTTGAATAATAATTTTGAAGTTTAAATAAATACCAACAATAGAGCTATGAGGGAGGAAAAATATAAAATACTGATTTTTTTTTTTTAACTTCACCATAAGGTGCATTCTTAAATACATAGGAGAGAACTGTCATGATTTGCTCAGCTCGCTTGCAAATAGTTCAACAGTATTAACGATGATTGAATTTAGGTGGTGGGCATATGGGAATTTATCATCCTATTAAACAGTTTTCTGTACTTCTGAGACTTATAACAAAACATTGAAAGGAACCTGTTAGACATAATGCTGTATGTGAAGTAATTTGTTCCCTTTGTGAAATTCTAGGAAGGTTAAAATAACATCAAGAAAATCACAAGCATTTACGATGTAATCAGAACTACCTGAGGATCTGTGAAACTTGGTGAGTTGGTGAATTTTTTAAAATGTCTTAAAACATTTTGTTTTTACAAAGATTACAGGAGTAAGAGAAGATATATTTTAATCAACTCAATATTTTTTTCCTGGTTGATGTGATATAATTAAATGTGGGGAAAAAAAGGTAAATTCTAAAAGGAGACACTACCTTGATGGTTTTCTATGGTGGAAACTCAAGCAGGAGGAAGTTTAATTTAAAAACATAAATTACTGCTCTTTGTAATACATTCTAAGTTGTCATTCTTTTGAATGCCTTCCTTTCCAAACAGGTGTGTTATTCTGGGAGATCATCAGGACTTCTGGGTATTTGGAGGTATTGACCTAACCATTGGAACTGCTGATTTATAAGAAGTTGTCCAGAATTTTGGAAAACTGATTAGTAGAGGTAAATAATGTTTCCTTGGCAAGTGATGACAGAAAGTGACTTGAGTGAATTTTCCTTTGTTTTTAGGCAGATGTACCTAACCATGTATGTTAACAATGATTACAGGCTGGAGACCGAGAAGAACTACCATTTTTGCTGGCTGGGATGAAGAAAAAATCAGACTTCTGGGTTCCACAAATGGGCTGAGGTAACTAAGACAGAAAATGTATCTTCTTGGTCAACATGTAACTCAGGGTAATCACAGATGTGTTCCATTACCTGATATTGTTTTAATTTGGATAAATACTCAAGAAAATTTAAGAAATAGAGTTTGTTTTTGCTTTTACATCAGTTTGGCAAAACAAAACAACCTCTTAATTACTAAGTACAAACCAATTTTTTCATTATTTTTAAAATATTTTAGTTTCTGTTTATATTTGTTTTGTGATAAGTAAAATCTGTAAGCTCAGAAAATAGTCAAACCTAGGAAGCTGCTTCTGACAAGTGAATTAGCTTATTGAAAATCTGATATAGATCCTTGGCATTAATTTTCAAGTTTTTACAGTTTCCTTGGATTTCTTCTATCTAGGAAAACAACATGCTCTTTTAAGATGACTATACTCTGATTATAGTCTCTCCTTTATGGATTCCATACTAAATTGTAACCATACGTATATTTTACCATTTACAAAAGTGCCTGATTGGGAAGTATAATACATTGATTTTGTAAATTGAATTACTCTAAAATTTCAAGGATTTATTTTTAATTCAATTATGATTTAATTTTCATTTGTCACTGGCTCTTAATGCTTTATTTTAAAGTGTCTCTCATAGGCCCCCTTCTTTCATCTTCTTCCCTTAGGCTCTCTGTCCAGTAACTCTAAGTTCTTACATGTTCAAGGTAGGCTTGTGTATTTTTTTAAAGGCAGGTGCACCAAAAAGCACTTTCCTGTGACTATCCTCTGTTTTGTTCATCATTTATGAGTCCAAATTTTATAGAATTGGTTTAAAGAATATCATATCTTTCTTATCATTGTGTCTGGTTTTTAAAATGCTTTCCTTCTGACTCATTTCCGCATACTTTAAAATAATAATATGAATCAAATAAGTATGGGAATAAAATCACAGTTACTTGTATCATATTTGATTCCATGTATATTGCAAAGTCTTATTATTATGTTGGTGTTATTAACATGCATTTCATAATACACTTATTTACATGAATCAGATCTTATTCATTAAGGTCATTTACTTTTAGAAATATGTAATTTCTTGTGAATACATGTATATAGAAATACATGTGTCTTTCTATAATTTAAGCAGCTTAGAATACAGATAAAATAAATCCAAGATACAAGATAATATGCCTTGCATTAATTTAAATTCATTTGAATTAAAAGACAATTTGAATATTGTTTCCCATTTTCTACTAGCTTCTTGATCATATTCAGCAGCACATTTACCTTTACATATAGTTAAGGAATCTTTTTTATTTCTACTGTAGCTCTGTCATAATGGAAACTCTGCAGCAGAATCAGCTGTCATCTATCCCGTGTGGCCAAGTGCAGAGGTGAGAATTCTCATTTGTGGGATGACCAGTCACAGCTTTAAATGTTTTTACTGTAACTGCTCTTATAAGGTAGCAAGCTAGAGAGAGAGAGAGAAACAGAGAGAAGAAAAGAGCTCTCTCCGCATATTCCCATGTGTATGATGGCATTAGTCTTCTTCTGCTGTATTTTTCTAGAATGTGTGTGCGTGTGTGCATGTATGTGTGAGAGAGAAATGTCTTGTCTTTGTCCTAATAGCCACTCTTCTCTCCCTCTAGTTTTTTCTCTATCCTCCCCTCCTTTTTCTTTTTCATCAATATCTTCTCTTTCAAAAAATTCTTGATAAATCAAATTTCCAACTTCCTCACTTTTAATATGGTAAAGTTACTTGGATCCCCAACGTCAAGGGGTCTCATACTTTAATGTCTGTAAGGATTGCCAGGGACACCTTTTAAAAATACAGATTTCCAGGCCTTACTTTGAGCAGTTCTCTTCCAGTAGATCCAGGGTGAGGCTGAGCATCTCCGAGCCTTACCCCTTCATATTATGGTGCAGGGGATCAGGGACAGTTTTCCTCTGGGTCTCCCTGCTGTTGCTATGAACAGTGGCTACAGCATCACTAATATTTTTCTTTCTTGTTTTAATTGCATTAGTATTATCAACCAGTTAATGGCATTTTCTTAAAATTATGGTCAAAGGCATAGGCATTTGATTTATAATGGTATCTGCAAACCACTCTTTTAATGAGTTAATTTGTTTTGCTTGTATTTCCACAATTGTAAATGCCGTGAGTTAAGTGACTGCTTTGCTTCAACTACAGGAGAATGTGAAAACACTCCAGGAGAGAGAGGTTGCATATATCAATGCAGACTCATACACAGAAGGTAAATTTTATTTCAGATTGTCATTAAATAGTATACCAGTATTTAAGTCTGTCAACTCCAACTCATAAACTAGGATTATCCTCTTTCTATGAGATGCCTCAATAATACCTCCATTTCTCCATTTTACCAGAGAGAACATTATTATGATTCAAATGAATCAATATGATTCATAACTAAGCTATTGATCCTAATTTCTTTAGTATATTTACCATTGGCCTATCTTGGATTACTACTTAAAACTTTAGTACTTTTGACATTCTTCCTGTGGAGCTATTTTTAAAAGTTGGGCTAAAGTATTTCATACAGAAATAGTTCCTGTATGTATTGGAACAACTCTGAAATAAGCACCCACTACAGACTTCCTTTTGACCCTGACATGTGGCATGTGCATCTGTAGGCTTTCATCGTGTTATGGTCATTTCTAGGTAAGTGTCACAGGATACATGTTAGTTACTGACACGCTCTAGTCTAACGTCTTGATATTGAATTGAATGAATGAATAAAAACGTGAACATTATGGCCTTACCACTTCCTTTGCCAAAGACCCCTAGGTACTGCTGCCATAATGAGCAATGGCCCTTACTGTTACTGCAGGAGCTGCGGCCTTAGCAGCAGAGTCTGCCTCTGCAGTCTCCTATCCTGAGTGTGTGCTGCAGCCTCTCTGGCTCCTGAAGAGTTATTTCCACCTTGTGTTTTAGTTTTAGCCAGACTGTCTGTCTGTCTATTTATCTACCTACCTATCTATCTATCCTAAAATTTTATTTATTTGTTTTTACTGAAGTACATTTGATTTGTAATATTAGTTTCAGGTGTACAGCGAAGTTACACAGTTATATACATATACATATACATATACATATACATATACATATACATATACATATACATACACATATACATTGTTTTTAGATTCTTTTCCATTATAGGTTATTATAAGATACTGAATATAATTCCCTGTGCTATACAGTAGGTCCTTGTTGTTTATCTGTTTCATATATAATAGTGTATATCTGTTAGTCCTGAACTCCTAACATCTCTCTTCCCTTCCCCCTTTCCCCTTGGGTAACCATAGTTTCTTTTCTATGTCGTGAATGTATTTCTGGTTTGTAAATTAGTTCATTTGTATCATTTTTTTGTTTGTTTACATTCCACATATAAGTGATATAATTTGATATTTGCCTTTCTCTGTCTGACATACTTCACTGAATATGATAATCTGTAGGGTCCACCCTATTTTTAATTCTCCAGGAATGATGCCTTCAATTTGAAATCTGTTATATCTTGTTTATAATTAGAAAATAAAGTTAGAATTAAATACAGGTTTGAAGTCCATTTGGAGGTATTAAAATACTCTCTTATTTATTTTGCAGGCAATTATACTCTCAGAGTTGACTGTATACCCCTTCTTTTCCAGTTGGTATATAAACTGACAAAAGAGGTATGTAAGTAGATCTGTCATAATGTTTTTTGATGAGTGGATAAATCAATAACTTTTGTTTTCTAAATTACTAGTATTTAAACTGTTGACAGACATAGCTGATTTGTATAAATAACAAATCAGAATGAGCTTTAATACACTACTTATGTGACATAACTATGAGAACAGTAGTGCTAGTCTCTGTTCTAATAATAGTTCCTAATAATTGTATACATTTGTTAAAATGTGCAGGGTCTATTGTTTCATGGGGCAGAGTCTCTTTGATATAACAGAAAGAATACTGAGCTGGGATGGGGAAGCCTTGGCTGTGAAGATTGCCTTGGCTATTCATTCATTCATTCATTCATTCAGCAAGTATTTATTGTGTGGTTACAATGTATCAGGTCCTATGAAATGAATTCTAGCAGCTACAGTGATAAAAGCACAAGGTTTCTGAATCCAAATACTTTATAATCTAGAGAGGCCACAGACCTGTAAATGAGGACTCATACTTCACTTGAATATTGGATACTATATACAGTGGAGGACAGTTGTGGAGGAGAGAAGTTAAAACCCTGGGGTAGCTGGTGAGGTTGGAAAGCATTAGAAGGTGTTTACAGAAGGATTAGTGGTTAGGCTGTAAAATGGAAGGATGTGAAAGTGGGGAGAAGGTTTCTCCTCAGAGGACACAGGACCTAATAAAGACATGGATGTGTGAAAGAACATTTCCCGACCTCTGGGTAATGCAATATAACCTAAATGTAAGGTGTTGGTGAAAAAGCTGGCAAGAAATGGGGCCTGACACATAGGCCTAAGTGTTCATAAATCTGGTGATGGAGAAATTAAAGAATCTTTAACAAGGTTGTATATTATCATTTTTATTCATTAGAAAAATTACTCTGTATCAGTGCATTGAATAGGTTAAGCTGTAGTAAGTCTAAAAGCAAAATGGAAATAATTCCACATAATTATTTAGCACACAGGAATTTATAAATACTAGTTATTGATGTAAAAAGTACTCTGAAAATGCTAATGCACTCTGAATCTCTAAAAATTATGTGATCTACTCATTGAGTATATGTGTGCTTCATTTAAATAACCCCCCATTATAGAATTTAACTGTAAAAATATTTCTTTCAAGTAGGTATCACTTAGATGACAGTGGGAAGTAGATGTCACATCTCTGTGGTCCTGTTTCCCAATCGCCCTTCATCTTGCCCTGTCCTTTTCACTGTTAGTGTCTTTAACATCTCATCCTCCCAAGTGAGCATTCTCCCATGCCCATCACAACTCCCACCATACTGGGAAGCTTAGGTCCTTGATCCTTTTATTGAAATGTCCCATAAAAACATCTTATCTAAAAGCACGCTGTAAAGACAGCCCTTGTTGGGGAATCCTTCTCAGGAGATACACTTACACTCTGTCCTACAGAGGAGGCTCCTGCCTTTATAGGAGGGGTAGTAAGAAATTTAGGACCAAGAAGGAGAAGCTTAGGTCTATCCCCTTTGTACATTTATTTAATAAGTATTAAATGTGTAAGTGGTTACCATAATGACAGGATAAATCAAACAGAGATTCTGCTATTAGTGTGTTACCTGTGTAGCCAGGAGAGACTATGATCAAGAATTTTCAAATCCAAGATAGAGATTAATATCACCAAAGTGAATACAGATAAAAGTGTGGGAAGCAAAAAATAAATATCTTAGTTTATTATTTTACATGTTGGAATTAAACAGCCTGCTTAATGGGAAATTACAAGTTTTTTTCCCATTTTAAAGCCTCTTTTATGTTAATTTGAATTTAATTTTCATGCCACTTTATATACAATATATTTGTCTTTCAGAGTTTTTGTTTTAGGTAGTTTTTTAACAGTTTAACTGGGAAATTAAAATGTATCTTTAGAACTTACATTATCAGGATGAACTAATTAATTGTCCAGAAGAGAAGAGTGAGATTTTATGGTCTTTTTTGATTTGATTGTCAGTGGAGGAATCAGACATCATTCATCTGGAGAAATGCTGTTGGTTGCTGAGGGCTCAATCCCGAACTGGATGATTTGATTTAGAGACATTTGGCCCATTGGCTTCACCACCAATTTGTCCATCTCTGAGTGAAGATGGGAATCCTTCTATTTTCTACAAATGTTCTTTGGTAAACACGTGAGCCTTGTTCCACCTTTGGAGCCTTGTGTAAGTCGGTTTACCTTTCTGCACCTGAATATTCTCATATATAAAATCAGTTTGACCAAGACAATCATTATGAAACTGTGCTCCAGTGCGGTGCCTCAGCATCTGGTGCAAGGTCAGGGTGGTGGACACTGAATAGGCAAAGCTCTAGCTTCCACACGTGACCTCACCTCTTCCTCAGCTGAGTAGTGTCTATTGTATTTCTTTTATATAGAAGAAGGTTCCACTGCTGTATCCTTCTCCCACCCTTAAAAAATTAAGAAACCACTGGACTAGACCATCTCTAAGGTCCCCACTTAGCTCTAAACTTTTCACTACTATATATATATATATATATATAGTATATATATATATTAAATGAGGTTTACAAGGAGTAGTTATGGCTGATAATCACAAAAACTGTATTTGAAATCTGAAAGCTTGGGTTCTGCTTCTGATTCAGACCTTTTTAAAAAAAATTTCTTACTTTTAGCAAGTCATTTAACTACTTCTTAGCTTCAATTTTCTGCTCTTTGAGGGCACAGAATTAGATTCTTGAAATAGTCTGTATTCTTCAGGTTTCTAGTGTGTTTTAGAAATATTTGTTAGGGGAGCTAGAACAGACAGGGCTTCCACTTCAGCAGTGCAGTTATGTTTTTACCTTTTTAGAATTAGAGATTGAGAAATCATTTCATTTGAAAACAAAATGATTCCATTTATTTTTTATGAAAAGTTTAAAATCCACAGGATTAGATTATAAATTGCCCTTTATTTCTGAAATTTAATATATTTATGTATACAGATTAAGTGGTACAATGAAGACTGCAGTACAGAATTTCTTTCTCTTATAATATAGTGTGTTAGTTTTCTTTGCTTCATGAAGGAGCTGTATGAAGCTTATTAATAACAACACAGTATATCTTTGATAGAGTTCAACTTTTCTTCTTCTTTTTTCCTTTTTCTTCTTAGTCTTTCCAAATTAGGATAATTGTGGTCTCTGACTTTTTTCCAGTTACATTTTTAAAATATACTTTTATTTTTTACATTCTACAATCACTTTAGACTTTTGGAATTAATATAAGTTAGAGACAGGTAGGCAGACAAAACCAAACACTAAATGATAGTATTTTCTTCTAGGAAGTTAAATTTTGGTTATAATTATTCCAGGGGGGAAAAAAAAAACTTCCTAAGACAGTGGAAACTACTGATAACTTTTAAAAACTAAGTCAGTTTATGCGAGTCATGCCTCCTTTCATAAGCATGTCATTATTAACAGGAAGTTTGTTGGCTGTGATTTATTCTGTGTTCCTATTTTACAGGTTTATTTAACGCTTTTGGTGAAAATCATGACAGCCACATAGATTTTAGGGAGATATCCTGTGGGTTATCAGCTTGTTGCAGAGGACCTCTGGCTGAAAGACAGAAATGTAAGTGTGTTAAACATCACAAAATTTGGAAGCTATACAGAGAAAAAAATTAGCATCCATTCATGTAAAAAATCATCTGATTAAAGCTTGAATTTTCATCCCTTTGGCAAATAGCAATCTCTTGCTGAGGTTTTACTGAGGTCAGTGTAAAGTTCAATCATCTGTTCTTTTTTACTGTGGAGTAATTTAAGATCTTTGTTATTAATAATGGTTGATTTTCCAGATGAATGTACAATTCATGATAAATGAACTACATCATTCATGATGTGTTTGAAAATGTTAAGCATATAGAAAATATTTTCTGGTAGTCTATATAGAAAATTTGTCTTGCTTAACTTGAATTCCAACTTATTTTCTAGCACTGTGTATATTGATATTTTATTAGCAAAATTAAATTTATGATAAAACAATTTTATTAAATACTAAATTTATCTTTTAAACCTAGCTAAAATATTATAGCATAATTTATAAGCATATTACATTAATAAATCTTAAACATATTTGGTTAGGAAAATGCAGCAGTTTACATTTAATTGGAACCTAATTCTTATATATTCACTAGGGTCATTATCTCTGCATCTTTGTAAAATACAGCTTCACAAATACTGCATATTTTGGGTATGATACTTAATAGTTCAATATTCTTTAGTAATGTTGTACTGTGATGCACTCAATTTAATAGCATAATTGTTACACGGGTGTGTGAAGTAGATAATTATTTAATCTTAAAACTTTAGATTTCTTTTATCTTCCCTGATAGTATACCATTACTCTAACCTAGCTTTGTGATAGATTATTTGTTCACATTATATTTCTGGTATTAAAGAGGCTGAAGTCTTTTTTTCTCAATTGAGATTAATTATTGTCTTAAATTTTTTTTAATTTATTTTTTGCCAGTGGACTAGTGGAAGTTAACCAACTAGACTAACTAGCAATTTTGCTGATATTGATGTTAATTAGCAAAGTGCTGATATTTCGGATTTTTAGCTTGTTGTATATAAACTTCATTGAAGATTTGAAATTGTTCTTAGGCAAAAATATTGGGTGCACATTAATTACATTGGAGAGGCAAAATCTTTATACAGTCATCTCTCATTATCTGCTGAGGATTGGTTCTGAGACCCCCTCAGATACCAAATCCATGGATGCTCAAGTCCTTATGTAAAATGGCATAGTATTTGCATATAACCTATGAACATCATCCTGTATACTTTAAATCATCTCTAGGTTACTTATAATACCTAATATAATGTAATTATTTGTAAATACAATGTAAATGATATGTAAATAGTTGTCAGTGCATAGCAAATTCAAGTTTTGCTTTTGAGAACTTTCTGGGAAAGTTATATATATATATATTTTATATATATATATATATATATTTTTGATCTATTGTTTATACCTGTGAATGCAGAACCAATGGTTACAGGGGGCTTACTGTACCAGCTTTTTGTTGATTCTTAATGTAGATGGAATATTTTCAGCATTGTAAGAATCAACTCTGAAGTGATCAGTTTTAAATATTAGAAATTAATTTAAAAGCTTGAATTACCTTCTCAAAATCTGTGAGATATTGTATAGTAACTTGGCCCTTTTTCAGTTTGCAAGAAATTTAACTTTAGATTTAGGTGAAGGATAGAGTTCTCTAAGCTGGCTAATGATATAAGGAGAGAGACTTGTGAAGTTTACAGGAATTCCTACAAGTTCAAAGGACTTTAAGGACACAGTGTCCTCCAAATAGGAACTTAATCCAGAATGTAGTTGTTTGAGGAACTAAGTAATTTTACTAGGGCAGCTTGTAATAAAATATATTATACTTCAGAATATGAAAGTAATTTCCCTCCATAAGAGTTTCTTTTCTTTAGTTTGCTTCAAGGTATTTGATGTTGACGGTGACGGAGTTCTTTCTAGGGTTGAACTGAGAGACACGTGGTTGCACATTTAGAGGTCTGGAAGGACAACTGCACCGATGATATCCTGGTAAAGTCTGATTGCATACATCTTCTTGCATGTAAACTTCCAACAGGAACATAGAGTGAAGAATTTTTTAAAGGAGGTTGAGAAAAAGATTTCTTACTACTTCTAGGTTGTATATTATGCTACTCAAAATATTCATAGCCAAAGATGCAAAATTGGGAAGAGAATTTGCCTTAGAAAATTTAATAAACTGAATGTATTATGTAAAAAAAAATGAAACCACTGGAAAATTGTCATAAATTTTTAAGGTAAACAAGCAATCTATTTCTGTAATTAAAAAAAAAAAAAAGAAAAACCTTGACCGAAAATACTTTATACTTCAGCTACTGGCTAATAAAAATGATACCTTCTCCTTCCTAACTACTGATTTGGGTTTCTGGTTTTAAAGGAATTACACGTGGATGTATCCAACATTGTAGAAGACCCATAGAATGCGCATGATACCACAAAGTTGAGTCTAGCAGAGACTAATTTATTCTTTTCTAAAAATACATTATATTCTGAATTGGTGTACATACCTTATATATACATACTTGAATCTCTTCTACATCATCCCTGCTAAATGCTTATTTGGACCTGTCGTTACAATACCTCCAAGTTGTCCCTAAGGAAAGCCCATTCCACCTTTAAACAACTCCATTAAGTGTTATTTACATAAAAACATTATATTTTATAAGCTAGGCATTTTATAAAAATTAAGTAGAGACAGCCCTTGCCATTTGTAGTTTATAATCTTTACTTCTCCCATTTTAATACATTATGGTAAGACAAAACTTATATTGAGCAAAAGAAGCCACAGAATAAAAGAACACATTGTACAATTCAATTTATATGAAGTTCTAGAACAGAGACAGAACTAATGTTAATACATGTTACAATAGTGATTTTGGAGATGGGTGATTTAACTGGGAAGGACCATAGGATATCTGGGATGATGGAAATTATTTTTTATCTCAATCTGGGTGGTGTATATTGTTTAAAAAAATTTTTTTTTCAATAATATTGGTGAGGGTCTGTCCTATGTTCTTTAATAGCAGCCAGAATAATTGTATAATAGCAGAAACGAGCATGTACTTTACAAAGAATAAAGCCTTGAATTTTTTTAGTTTCACAACATTTATTAAAGATATTATAATAGGTTTGCCTTAATGTCTATGTATCCCTGTGAAACTGAAGATAATCCATATATGTGAGACACATATGAGTTAATTTGACCCTTTCTATTCAAATGTTGACATGTACCAAGTAGCAGATGGTAGGATGTAGACCATAGTGGTCTTATACAGGCTTAGAAAAATAAGTAACATTTTTTTTAATCACAAATCCAGAAGAAATTATCATAGTCTTATTAACTGACACTCAATAGAAATAAATAATAGAAATGAATTTTTCAGGGCTTGATCTTTGTTTGGCAATTCAGATAACCATCTTCATTTACTTTTCTGCCCAAAACTAAGGTAGCCATTTCTATTTGGTATATATGAAAACAGAAACATAGGAAAGTTTCTTTTAGGAAATAACTTATGTAGAGATACAATTTCCATCGCCTTTTTTCTGGGTGTTTGATAAGTATGGAGGTTATCATTGCTGTCTATTTTTGTGTAAGACCGAGTTTCTTCTTATGACTGTACTTTTGAACATTAAAAAAAAAAGATCATTTAGCTGCTCCATCTCCGTGTAACCATAATAATGAAATGGTAAAAATTTAGAATAGAATTTGGACCTTTCAACCAAACCTATTACCCATATTCACTGGTGACTAGACTGTGACAATATTACCCATTATTTTGTACCATTACATTGGTATTAATATACTTTAATGGAAGTTGCATCATGAAAGCCAATAAGTACCATCACAGTGCTTTAAAATCTTTTCTTATAATGAATGGTATTATATATTGAATGAATACATGAATATCATTAATAATAAATAATATTAAGTATCATTAAATAATAAATCATTAAATAATAAAAATATAATTAAGTAATAAAAGCTAAGAACATTATTATTCATCTAGGATTGTTAAGGTGATTGTTCAAAACATGAAGTAAGAGGCATTTGGTTATATTTTTGCCTCCCAAGAAATATTGTCTACTGTATATAAATGTAATTTTTGGTACACTTTGACACACAAAAAAAAATACTGCTTTACTCAACTTGTGAAAGTAATGTTAAATTTTATTTTGAGGAAATGTTAATATAGATACTCATTTATTATATATATTTAGTTCTTTTAAATCTCTTAAGAAGTCTAATAATGCCAGATGTTTTAAAGAAGATCTTAGAAAATTGTTAGGGTCAAAGGGCATAATCCAGAGAGTTTGGAAAAATGCTTTCAAAGTTAGTAAATAATCCTTTTTCTCTACCCAGAACCTTTTGTGGGTTCTGTTAGTAATCTTCACCTTGAACCAGAAGATACTGTGAGTTATTTCCCAGGTCTTACTGGAGGAAGATTTTTGGTGATAAATTGCCCACGTTATGACTCACTACTTCAGAGTTTGGTTACTTTTGAACTTATTTTTGCTGGCCTACTTTTAGATGAACACATAGCATCTACATTAAATCATTAGTTTTCTTTCAGGCAAATGACCATTGCAAGTTTAATAAAACAGATTTTATTCAAATAATATAAGAAAATGAAGATTTAAGATGTTCTTAAATATTGTTTCTCTTTCAGAATGGCCATCTTAACTCTAGAAGAATATCAGATCTGGAGTGTGAAAAATGTTCTTGCCAATGAGTTTTTGAATCTACTTTTCCAGGTATGTTTAAGGTAAATGACAGAGACCGAGGGCAGTGGTACCAGTAGTTCTACATCTTTTCCATTATGTAGTAGTTAGACAACTAGACTACAAACCATATATTGTCAAAAGAACTGCATTAACCTGTACACCACCTGCAGATGGTAAGTTAGAGCGTGCGTGCTTCTCAGAGTCACAATGTGCATGATAGGAAAGTAGAGTATAGCTGATAATGTTTATCTTAATAACTCATGATAGAGCAGATTATAAACACATAGAAAAGAATTTAAAATGTAAAAGCCATTATAATTTGCTATTTTTCTTTACTTTTTTTTTTTTTTTTAAACCCTTCCTAACAAGTAACGCAGTGTGGACAGAGACATAGATCATAAGTTGGCAGCTGTAAATTTTTCACAAAGTATACAATCTTTCCAGTTAGGAGGTTATTTTAGATGCAAAGCTGTTTCTTAATTTTCTTTTTTTTCTTTCTTTCTTTCTTTTTTTTCTTTTTTTTAATTTAATTCTTTAGAAGGTCCAAAAAAGATTGAAGGAGAAAGGAGGAAAGAAAAGCTGTCAGGGGTGAACATGAAATCATAAAACTTGCCAGATTTTAACTATTTTCCCAGTTAAAGTAGTTCTCTTTGCTCCAATTTAAAGAAACAACTTATAGTTTCCCATTTTTCATAGTTCTTCATAAATATATGTTGATTTAATAGTATTTTACAGGGTGTGAGTAGGGACAGACTGGAAGTTCAAGATTTGTAAATACTGACAGTATATATAGAATAGATAAACAAGTTTATACTGTATAGCACAGGGAAATATATTCAAGATTTTGTAGTAGCTCATGGTGAAAAAATATGAAAACAAATATACGTGTATTCATAAAGGACTGAAAAATTGTGCTGTACACCGGAAATTGACACAACATTGTAAACGGACTATAACTCAGTAAAAAAATAAAAATAAAGATAAAACTGTTAGAACACTATAAAAAAAGTAGTATTTTAGATTTTTCTTATTTTATTCTCCTTTTCTTATAAAAGCACCCCTATGAAGATCAATAAGACTTGATATCTTTATATCTATCATGATCCTCCATTGTAAATACAGAGTAACCTGCCTGTGACACAGCTATGTTAGAATAAATGAAAATTGAACTCTTCCTGACAGCTAATAACTAATGTATATTTAAAGCATATGAAATCTGATAAGCCTATGATACCCATTTAAATCAATCAGTTGCTCTACTGTCAGTTATCAGCCAGGATCTAAGTTGATGTCTTTATAAAACATAAATACATATAAAAATAATATAAACCTACTGTAAACAGAAATGACTTGCTTAGTAATATGAAAATGGTGCAGCTATTTTAATCTCATTTAAAATGATGTCCTCAATTACTTTAAGTTATCATTAATTATATAAACATTTTGACCACTTAAGTTTGTGTCTGAGTCATCTTGCAGCTCTTACATAGCAAAGCATTTTGAACTTTTATATTGCCTTTCCTATTTTCTCATGCTTATCAGGGACTTGCATAGGCACTATTTTTTCTATGACTCTATAAACAGATGTATGCCTGAGATTTTCTTTTGTGTCCCAGTGTCTCTAGCATTATATTACTGACAGATTTTTTGTTGGTTATCAATCTAATTTTTTTCTTGGTATATATAGTCCTTTCAAATATATATATATATGTAGTCAGTTTACACTGTTGTGTCAATTTCTGGTGTACAGCACAATGCTTCATTCATACATGAACATACATATATTCATTTTCATACTCTTTTTCACCATAAGTTACTACAAAACAGTATTGGATATAGTTCCCTGTGCTATACAGTATGAACTTGTTTATAAATTGGGAGTTTGATTTGCAGGTACTAAATATTACCATTACATTTTATGATGCTCACTTTATCCCATATTCAGACATGCTTTTAAAACTTTATGTTCACTTAATATATAAGTAAGCAGACTTACTCTAAATTGTTTTATTTTCTGTCTGTTTCTAAAATAGAATTAGCTAGTAAATTCAGTGATAAAAGCTTGAATTATACTTTTATTTTATTTGCCAAGATTCCACTCCTGGCTGACCATTTTGGGTATTTAAGTATAAAGTAAGTAAATGTCAGTAGAATTAGGAAACCATTCCTGTGGTAATATTATTTTCAGTCCTTTCAAATAAACTCAGTGCCCAATATTTTGCAGAGGAAGCATTCTAAACATGATTAGGGTCTTCTATCTTGTACGTTAGTCAGAAAGCGTCAAATGTTAAACAGTTTGATAAACAGAATAGTGCACCACACTGACCCCTACCTATATCCATGCTCTAATCCTGAAATCTGTGAATATGTTATTTTACATGGCAAAGGGGATTTTGCAGATGTATCAGGTTAAGGACTCTGAGACAGGGAGATTAGCCTGGATTATCTACATGGGCCTAGTCTAACAACAGGAGTCCTTAAAAATTGAAAATCTTTCCCAGCTGTGGTCAGAAAGATATGACTTTGGAAGAGGGATTAGAAAGCTGTAAAGCTGTTAGCTTTGAAGATAGAGGAAGGGCCATGGGTAAAGAAGTGTGGGTGAACTCTAGAAGCTGAAAAAGACAAGGAAATACATTCTTCCTTTGACCTACAGAAGGGCATAGTGCTGCTGACATCTTGATTTTTAGCCAAGTGATACCTGTTCCTGACGACCTACAGAACCATAAAACAATAAGTTTGTGTTGCTTTAAGCTGCAAAATTTGTGATAATTTGTTACAGCAGTGATAAAAATAAGTATAGGGGAGATAATCCAAATTTATGGATTGGAGGGCTCAACATTTTAAAGATGTCAGTTCCCCTTCAACTGATTCAAAGATTTACATGTGCACATCAAAATCCCCAAAAGTTAATTGTTGTTACTGTTTTTTTGTAGAACTTGACAAGCTGATTCTAAATACATAGAGAAGCGTGAAGAGCCAATAGCCAAGATGATATTAAAGAACAATGTTAAAGGACTTATTATAAAACAATATTAAGTCTATGTGATAACTACCTAAAGTTAGACATATAGACGAATGGAACAGTATTGAATTAAACCCTGTACCATACATGAACAGTAATTTTAGATAGATTATAAATCTAATAAATTTGAAACATAAAGCAAAGCATCTGGGGGAGGGTAAAGCTCCGGTGGAATGTGTGCTTAGCATGCATAAGGTCTTGGGTTCAACTCCCAGTACCTCCATTAAAATAAATAACCTAATCCCCCACCAAAATAAAGCATCTAGAAAATAGTGTAGGAGATATTTTAATGACTTTGAAGTGGCAAAGAGTTCTTAAACAGGACACAGCACTAAACATAAAAGAAGAGTTTTAAGTTGGACTTCAGTAAAATTAAGAATTATTTTTATCAAGAGATACCATTAAGAAAGTGAAAAGCTAAGCCACACGGTGGGAAAATATATTTGCTATACCTATATCCAACAAAAGACTTGTATCTAGGGCATATAAAGAACAAAAACCAGTGGAGAAAAAGGCAGAACCTTAATATTAAAATGTGCAAAAAAATTGAAAAGGTGCTTCTCACACACACAAAAAAAATCCACATAAGCTATGAAAAGGGGCTGACCTCTTTAGTAATAATGGAAATACGTACTAAACCCACACTTGGAACACCATTAGGCATCCACTAGAATAGTTAGTTGTTAAGTGATACGAAGCATTGGTGAGGGCAACAAGCAATGGGGACTCTTACACATGGCCAGTGGGAATATAAATTCTTACAAATACTTTGGAAATAGGCTTTTTGAATGAAAGTTATATATGTATATGTGTGTGTGTATATGTGTACACACACACACACACACACACCCTATTACCAAGGGTAACCCATGTGTGTACCCTTCAGAAACTTCTACATCTGAGCACCAAAGGACATCCAGAAAATTCTCATAATCACTATTTGTTATACCCCCAAATAGAAAATGACCCAAACACTTTTCAACAATACATGACCATAAGTGGTGGCACATGCATACAAGTTGTATACTTTAAAGCAATAAAAATAAATATACTAGTTTACAGAAAACACTAGTGGATGAATCTTACATAATTTTGAGAGGAAAGTATGGGACCAAAAATTTCAAAAGCAAAAAAGCCAATCCATGGTGGCTGAATTTAGGATGGTGAGTCCATCAAAGGGGTGCCATAGTATCTGGGAAGAAACCCAAAGTGGAACAGCAATGTTCTGTTTCTTGACTGGATGAAGGTTACATAGATGTGTTTACTTTGTGAAAAATCACTGAGCTGCATACTTAAGATGTGTTCACATTTAAGCATGTATATTATATTTGCATTTTTTAAAAAAAATGTTTGCTTGCAAAAAAAGATATCCAAAGCCTAAGTATTTATTAGTAGGAGGATGGATAAAACAAATGATAGTATATTCAAATAATGGAATACTATTCAACAATAAAAAAGAATCAACTACTGATACAAGGATGAACCTCAAAAGCCTAATTTATACATCTCATTGTCAGGTAAATTTTAACTCAGAAGGTAAACAAAACTGTAAACAGGCATGTGCCCTGGGGGGAGGGGTGCTTTAGCCTTTGTCTCCTCAGACCTGTGCCATTACTGGCACATCCCGCAAGAAGAGAGGCAGGGCTCAGCCACAGCTACCATCTCCTCCTGTGCATAGTGCCCGGGCGGGGGCGGGGCTGAGGCCTGAATCTGCACGTGGGGGCTCCACAACCTCCTAGGCAGGACTGAGACTTGTTTATAGCCTGAGGCAGGGAGGATCTTTCTACCCTGACACCTCAGAGAACTTGTGCTGCCAAGAGAAACAAGGAGCTCAGATTTGGCACAGAGCGTAGGCGGGGCAGTTCCGCGGTCTTCCCCGAGCCCACCTACAGACCGCCTACCCGAGGCAGAGCAGGCAGCTGCACAGAGCAGCGGAGTGACCAGCACCAGGAGAGGGCACAGCACCTGACCACGGTGCTGGGATGGGGTGTGATCTGCCCACCTGCCTCCCCCTGAGCACAGCATCTGACTGTGGCTTCAGGAGGGGGAGTGACCTGCCCGCCCACTGGGTAAGAGCTCAGCTCCTGACCTAGTGTTAGGAGTGGGCACAATCTGCTAGCCAACAGCCACTGAGAGCAGCACAGATGAGGGCGCCAACAGAAGGCCTATGAAACAGCAAGCTGAGTTCGCGAAGCAGGACGAAGACACAAAGACCTCTCGATCAAATCATTAAGGGCACACCATCTCCAGGTTAAGTAGGTAACTGATACTCCTTAAGCCACGGTGCCAGAGAGATATGAGCAATGTGAATAAACAGAGAAACCACTCCCAATTAAAAGATCAAGAGAAATCCCCTGAAAGCATGATCAAGGAAATAGACATTGATGGCCTACTAGATCAAGATTTTAAGAAAAGAGTGATCAAAGTGCTGAAGGAACTAAAAGAAATAGGGTTTAGGGATATAAAATATGTCAAAAATGAAATAGAAACTATAGAGAAGAACCAAGTAGAATTAGTAAACTCATTGGCTGAAATGAGAGCTGACCTAAAGGCTGTGCAAAGCAGACTAGAAAATACAGAAGAACAAATATGTGATCTAGAAGACAGGACAACAGGAAGCACCCAATCAGAACAGCTGAGAGAAAAACAAATAAAAGACAATGAAAACAATATATGGGACCTATGGGGTAATATAAAGTGTGCCAATCTATGCATAATAGGAGTTCCAGAAGGGGAAAAAGAACAAAGGGGATTGAAAAGGTACGGGAAGGACTCATGACTGAAACTTCCCAAACCTAAAGAAGGAATCATATCCAAGCACAGGAGGCTCAGAGGGTCCCAAACAGGAAGAACCCAAACAGACCCACACCAAGGCACATCCTAATCAAGATAGCCAAAGTCAAAGATAAAGAAATGATCCTAAAGGAAGCAAGAGAAAAACAGAGTGAGTTACAAGGGAACCCCCATAAGGTTTTCAGCTGATTTCTCTACACTGTTTACAACAGCTAAGACATGGAAACAGCCTAAAATGTCCATCAACAGATGACTGGATAAAGATGTGGGATATTTATATGATGGGATACTATTCAGCCACAAAAACTGACAACATAACGCCATTTGCAGAGACTTGGATGCTCCTGGAGAATGTTATTCTAGGTGGAGCAGAACAGAAAGAGAAAGAGGAATACCATATGAGATCACTCATGTGTGGAATCTTAAATATATGCAAGATCTTGTGGTAACTCACAGCAAAAAGAAAAAGTGACAATGAATGTATGTACGTTCATGTATAACTGAAAAATTGTGCTCTACACTGGAATTTGTCATAACATTGTAAAATGACTATTACTCAATAAAAAATGTTTAAAAATAAATAAAATAAAATATAACCTTTAAAATACTGTATAATGAGAGGTGTGATGTTCTAGTATCTGTTCTAAGAAGTACGTTAGACACACATAATAGCCAATGGTCAGAAAGATCACATGTTATCAGCTACCACCCCATGCAAATTAATGGCATTTAGTAGATATTCATATATGTGTGTACATATATAAAATGTGTATTAGTATATATGTAAATCAAATAAAATAATTATATTATAATCTAATGTAAAATCATATCAGCAAGCACACTGTGCTGACATAAGTGTCTTGGTGTAAACAGATTACAAGTTTTCATTGAGTTTTCATAATGGGATAATATTGTGAACCAAGTGGAAATTGTAAAAAAATGTTATCCAAAAAAAAAAAAAAAAATCCTGACTACATGAAAAGATGCACAGTTACTATAAGGGCTCTCCCCTTATTTACTATCAGTGTCAGAAAGTCTCTTGGAATAAGTTAGCAGAATTAAAAACTCTAAAAAGACACAAGTATGCACTCTCTGTTAAAGAAACCAAAAGAAAAAACAAATGAATGGACAATTAAGATCCTACAGATAAAAATACCAATTTTTATGGGAAATAGCCTTAATATAAAAAATAAGGAGATTATATTCTAATTTCACTTTTTGAATAAAGATATACAAAATTTAGCTGAATACTTTCGTATTTTGCACTTATGAAGAAAAAATGTATTTGCAATGAAAAAGCAGCCATTATCCTGCCTTTTGAGTATTCTAAAGTTTTAGGTTTGAATATATTTCATCTTAAATGGTCTTAAGCACTATGCACTGGTTGGTGTTTTAAAAATACCAGTGTGTGTGGAACTTCTAAAAGTGATTCAAAAAAATTTATATTTTTGTAATAATTTAGTAACGGCCCGGATATTATTTTTAACAAGACTACTCACCATGGAATGCTGCAAGATTTTTTCAATGAGTTTATATTCACACATGTTGAAGATTGTCACTATATTATGAGAAAATGTCAACCATGGCAGTATTTTGACTTGAAAACGATATAAGATGAGAAGCATATTTTAAGTATAAAATAAATGATTGCATGCCTTTAAAGACAAGAAAGTAAAAGCATGATAAACTCTGACTTTGACACACTTAAAATATAAAAATTAACATAATGTGATTTTACACACTTGTCTTTAACTATTTCAGTACTTTCTCAGCCCCTTTCCCATTACACCTGCGTCCCCGCTCCTGACCCGCGCGGTGTACACACCTCCAATCACACGGGGGAAGGGGGACCCGCGTGGTGAGGACCAGGGGCGCGGACACTAACACCCGCATCCCGGCTCCTGACCCTTAGTGTACACACCCCCGATCACACGGGGGAGCGGGGGCCCGGGCAGTGAGGACCAGGGGCACGTACACTCCAGCGGCCCGGATGGACGCGGACACTCACCCGCTCCCGGCGGGCAAGGAGAAGAGTCGAAGCGGGCCCGCCAGCGCACCCGTCCCCTCCTGCCCAGCCGGCCGGGACCCCAGCTCGGTCAGGTCCACACACACCCCGGCAGGAAGCGGGCTCAGGCCGTGGGAAACCGGCGTAAGTTCAGACAGCGGGCGGGGAGCGTCCTCCTCCCGCGGACACGCAGGCAGCGCTGTCCTGGAGCCTCCATGGCGCCGCCCGCTCAGTCCTGAGGAAAACAAGCTCCGCCCCCAGGGAAGACGCTGGCTGCTGATGCGAACTGCGCATGCGCACCGCCACCTAAGACACGCTGGCTTCGCGCGCCCCCTGCAGGTCCTCGAGGGCGGTGCAGGATACTCAGAACTCACTGTAGAACACATGGCCCCTCCCAGCCAGGATGCTAAATCACTGGAAATCTCAGTGGCTTGGCCTCTTTGTTGATGGCACTGGCGATGCTCTCATCCAGCCATGCCTGCTCTCTTGCCTGACACATGCCTCAGTCCTTGGAATCCCGCCTGAATCAGATTCTGTTCTGGAGGAAGGACAGGTGCAGAAGAATCTCAAAATTCCAAACTTAGAAGATGATCAGGAACCCAAACTCAACTCTGTCAACTCCCTGGGGTCCCCTGAGGAGTGTGGTTTTCTCAGACCATCTGCCCTGTGTCAGGAGCAGACCAAGCCTCAGGTAGCTTAGAGAGACAATCATGCAGCACATGCTTTGGACGGTTCTCAGTTCTGACCTGCATGATCTTGAGACCATTTTGTAACTCCTAACACTGTTTTCTCATACCTATAGTGATGGTTATTGATGACTGAGTTAATCCTCTTACAATGCTGAGGTGCTGTTGTTCCTTGGATAACCGAATATTTTGAAGGGATCAACTGTTTATCACTTCCCCCTAATTAAGTATGTTTTTAAAACTAGAAATGTTTCAGGGGGCACTCAGGTCCTCCTCTTGCACCAGTTCCTGGTGTTGGCAGTTTCTGCTCTGAGCTCCAGATCCTGATCCTGCCGGTGGTCTATGGTGATGCCAGTGTGTACATGCTCTTCCTTGTGCACCGGTGTGGAAAGGAGGCAGCCCTTCCCCTACATGAGGCTGCAACATGCTGACACTCAAAGCAGGCACAATGAAGAATCAGCTAGAGTTCCCGGTACCAGCTGTCCCAGGTAGAAACATCACCTTCACCACAGTGTTCCTGTGCTCCTATCAGGCCTTCACTACTCCCAGCAGGCCATGCATGAGCAATGTGACAGGTGACTGCCTGTCCCAGCACAGCATGGTGGTGATGATCCCACCTTATCTGTTTGTCTTTGGAGTGTCCCCACACCTCTCTGAGCTTCACTTTGCTCTTCTCACAGGCAGGCTTGTACAGGCATGAACCTCACAGGATTATGGTAGGTAGTCATGGTAGCTGCTCACCCAGTGGCAGGCTCTGCCGAGAGGGCTGCTGGGAGTGCTGTATGTCTTCACACTTGTCCTTCACTCTCCCCAATGAAAACACTCTTGGCCTTATCCTTCCCTGGCCTGTGGCCTTTCTGTGTTTGCAAAAGAACATGGAAACAATCTGTTTGCAAAGATGTTTTGAGGTTCTGTCCATCTGGTCCAGGAAATGCTGACTCTGCTAGATGTGCTGTTGTGTGGGCTCTCATGGGAGAGGCTTGGGCAGGACTTCCCTTGGCAATAAGCTGCCCCACCCAGGCCTTTCCATGATCCAGACTCCTGGGACCAGGGTGCAAATCCCCAGCTCCCCACTTGTCAACAATGTGACCTGGGCAACTTTCTCAAACCCAAGCTTTGTCCACCCAAGGTCATCAGAGATGGGGGATAACAGGATGTCCTGCACAGAGTGTCTGTGCAGATTAAGTGAGGTAGAACAGACAGAACAGTGGTGGGGCCTGGCCCATTGGTTGGTAGAAGGGAGCTCACCATGTGCAGCAATTTCCGCGGGTCACCCAGCAATCTGCCCAGAGGCTTAGCTACTCCATCACTATCATGTATCTGAAGTCCACTTAACCACATGGGAGAGAAACAAACACATATTCTGAGTGTAGCTGCCACAGGAAAAAGTGCATCTGAGCCGGGAGTAATACCAGAGGGTGATCAGGATGGTGGAAGATGCCCCCTTGGGTTGAGCAGAGTGGAGCTGCCCTCTGGAGCCTGGGGTTAGTGAGGATGGGCTTGTAGAAATGCCCCTCTCCTTTACCCATCAATACTGGGTCCTGCGGGTACTGAGTCCCACAATCGGTGTGCTGCTAGTGCCCTCAGCACAGAGAAAAACCCAGGGGTTCCCACAAGGCTTCGGCCACGTCCTCTGCTTCCTGAACTCCCATTCTGGTGACCGCACCTGGGATGCAGAGATGAGGTGAGGCAGGGGCTTGTGCTGTCAACACCACTGCTCTACTCTGGGAATCTGACACACAGTAGGTGCTCGGTAAGTCATTGTTGAATGAAATGCAATACTGGGTCATGTTTCTGTGGGTGTCTGTGCCCCCAGATCAGGGACCCCTCAGGGCCCACCTCACAAGTGACATGAAAATAATAATGCCACCAGGAGCAATAACAGTTCCTCAGAATAAGTGGGCTTTTCCAAGCACTCTCCACCTGTTGCAAAGGCCTCCCAGCAGGGAAGGGGGCTGTCAGGGGCAACACTGCAGTCTCCACTGTAACAAGGAGAAAGCCAAGGGCCACAGAGAGGAGTGCCTTTCCAGTGTCACTGCTCACTTTCCCACCTTTTGGGAGACTGGGAGGCTTTTCTACTACATTCTGGCTCTGAAGCCCCAATATTGTTTGGACATGTCTCCCTCCCTGGAACAGGGAACCACTAAGTGACCTGTCACTTGTCACCACGCAGACAGGCTCATTTCAGCTCATTGTGCCACCTGCAGTTTGTGCTAGTAGCAGGATCCTCTGGGAGACATCACACTCTCCCAACCTGAAAACAGGTGAACAGCTCACAGGTTTCCTGGAGAGGATGGTCACATGGCTTTGATCTGGCCAATCAGCATTTTCCATCCTCCCTGGCCACTGTGATTGGCTCAGGGCTGGGCACCAGCCCAATCAGGCTCCACGGAGGTCAGGCCTAGTTGCTGGAATCCTGGGAGCAGAGAAGTTCTATTTCAGTTGGGAGTTGAGGGGTGGTGATGTCAGCCTGTGGCAGTTGGTGACTATCTTGCTCTCGTAAAGGCAGAGCCATGTGAAGATGACACCAGTGGCAGAGCCCAGAGGTGGGGAAAGATGACTTCTGCTGATGTCACTGAGCACCAGGTACAGCCCTGCCTGAAGCTATCTCCCTGTGGATGTCTCAGTTAGGTAAGTCATTCTCTCCTGCCCTGTTTGCTTCTTTAAGCCACTTTGGTTTTCTGTCACTGGTTTTAAGAAAAAGTTTGACTATTCCTTCAAGCTGGCTAAATGGAGACCCTGGAACTGCAACAGTGTGGTGACAGGCAACAATGTGGCTAATAGACTCCAGAGGCCTCTGTTCAAACAGGGGATTGTAAATGACAAGGGAGAGTACACATGGCCTCAGTGAACAGACTTGCTATTGGTAGCTCGCAGTTCCTGGATATTAGAGTGCATGCACTCAGCCAAGTCTCAGCCCTGCTCTCACACCTGCTAACCCATACATCTCCTCTCCCACCTGCCTGGCCTAGGGGCCTGGACACCCCCAGGCACCTGAAACAGCCCAGGGCTTTGTGTTGTAATTTACACAGGCTGCCCCTACTTCTGAGGGTGAGGGTGACTGGGTTCCAGTTTACAGAGAAAACAGACTAGACGGTCTCACTGGTGAGCTGTGGGGGTGGGACCCCAATCTACCATCTGACCTATGACTTCAGAGTGGACAGCCTCCCCACCCTCAGCCAGGATGCTTGCTAAGCCTAGGGGCTCAGGAGTCCTGCTCCCTCCAGCACCCCTCCTGGAGGTGAGAGTGGGGGGGCTCTGCCCTATACAACATTCACCCCTGCAGGGGCACACGTGTGACCTCACAGTCTGTCATCCCTTCCTTATGACCTGGACCTCCTTGGCAGGGCATGAGAGGTGCCTTGATGTGTGAGAACTGCAGTTCATGGGTGCACATGTGGGCAGGTGCACCATGACTGAGAGGACAGCACCCCAATTTAAGCCCCCTCCATGCTCAGATGATTACATCCTGGAATTGAGGGGTTCCCAGGGGTCAGGTGGCCAATTCTGGCCTTAGGGGCAAATTTTTATCACCCAGGAGGCTAATTTTTAAATTAAATTACACATTTACAATTCAATAGTCAAGCCCCTTTCTCAGCAGCCTTGTAGCCTCTCAGCTTTTACCTCTCGCTGTGACCATGTTCTTAGCTTCAAATTGAGTGCCATTATGGACATGAACATGTCCCTGTCATGTGTCACCTTCAGAGTAAGGGGCCACCCAAAACTCCCCTCCCTTCCCCTTGTCGATACCTCCACACAGGGAGTAGGGCCCTTTCGATGCAGTTGTGCAAATGTGTGAGCTAAGGGTTTAGAATGACCAGGCTAGGAGGGGTCTGCCCCACATGGCAGGGCAGGTGGGCTGGCAGGGGGTGATGGTTCACTTGTAAAACTCAGCTGGTGTCAGGCAGCGACAACAGACTGGCAGCCAAGGGCTCAGCTGGTGCAGAGTAAGCGGATTAAATGTGTTCACCCAGACGCCTCGGGGATGGCAGCCCTGGAGTAAGACTACAAGTGAGGAAGGTGGAGGGTCCCCAGTGCCTGGACCTCCACCTTCTAAAAATCAGGACTGAGATGTGGCTTTGAAATCAGAACACTGGGGTTCAAAGCTTCCCCCACCACTTGGTCAATAATTCAAAGCAAATGAGCCTCAATTTTCTCATGTGTAAAATCGGAACATTGAAGCCTCTCCCTCTGAGGGTGTGGAGGGAAGTAAATGCGGTGACAGCAGAGCACAGGAGCTGTCTGGGCTGAGCCTGCACACAGGCAGGCCGTTGTTGCTGCCATGACCACCGTCTTCCAGGGCAGGGTCTGCACACTCTCCCTGTGAAGGTCCAGACAGTAAACATTCTAGGCTTTGAGGGACCTACACTCCCTGTCACAACTACCACCCTCTGCTGTTGGAGGGCAAAGGCAGCTCCTGCAGTAGGTAGTCCAGGCTCGCACCCCCGCTTCCTGGGATAAGTATTCCTGAGATACAATTGTCACATAACTTTGTTGGCTTTAGGTGTGCAGCATAATGGCTTGTTACATGTGCATATTGTGAAATGATCACTGCATTAAGTTTACTTGACATCTGTCATTACACATAGTCACACACTATTTTCCTTGTGATCAGAAATTTTAAGAGGTACTCTCTTAACAACTATCATATGCACAGTGCAGTGTTGTTAATTACAGTCACCTTGCAGTACATTATGTCCCCAGGACTTGTTTATCTTCTAACTGGAAGTTTGTACATTTTGATTATCTTCCCGTATTTCAATCACCCCCTGACTCACCTCTGGCAACAACCAACCTGATCTCTGTTTCTATGGGTTTCGGTTTATTTTATAGATTCCACATGTAAATGAGATCATAGGTATTTGTCTTTCTCTGTCTTATTTATTTCACTTAGCATAATACCCTGAAGGTCCATCCAAGTTGTCACAAATGGCAGGATTTCATTTTTTTTAATGTCTGAATAAGATTCCATTATATATACATATATATGCGTCACGTTTTCTGTATCCATTCATCTGTTGATGGACACTTAGGTTGTTTACATATCTTGGTTATTGTAAATAATGATACAGTGAACGTGAGGGTGCAGTTGTCTCATTGACATAGTGATTTCATTTCCTTTGGATATATTCCCAGCAGTGGACTTGCTGGATCATATGGAAGTTCTAATTTTAAATTTTGGGGGAGTCTTCTTACTCTTTTCCAGAGTGATGGCACCAATTTACATTCCCACCAACATTGCAGAAGTTTCCCTTTTCTTCACACCACCACCATCACTTGTTATCTCTTGTATTTTGATGACACCCACCCTGACAGGTGTGAGGGGATATCTCATTGTGGTTTTGATTTGCATTTCCCTGATGGTGAGTGATGTTGAGCACCTTTTCATGTACCTGTTAGACATCTGTGTGCCTTCTTTGGAAAAATGTCTATTCAGTTCCTCTGCCCACTTTTAAAATCAGATTGCTTGTTTTTTTGCTGTTGAATTGTAAGAGTTATTTATATGTTTTGGGTGTTAACCCCTTATCAGATACATAGTATGAAATTACTTTCTCCCCTTCTGTCTGTTACCCTAACCTCTGCTTTCTGGATGACAGGGGTCCAGGCACTTGGGAATCTCTGCTTCTCACATGTTTCCAATGGTGGGTGGGTGAGGGCTGTGTTGTGATAAAACTGTGCACAACCGTGGGTCACTACCCCTTCTTTTAGAAGGTGGGCTCTGAAGAGTGCAGTGTGGGCAGGGATGTTTCCCTGAAGTCATCATTTGGATGGTCATGTGCCCTGGAACTCACATCTTCTAGCCCGGATGTGATGGGGGAATTTGCAAAGGGAGGACCTTGCAGCTAAGAGACTGACCAGGTGTTCTTGTGTCTTGTTGGAAGCACCTGGAAAAAAAGTTGTGTGGAACAGGGACTCCTCCAGGTCACAAGGCTCAGTTCAGGCTTCTGGGATGCAGAGACCTGCTCTGAGCCACTGTCACTGAGGAGGGAAGGGCCTCAGGCAGGAGGGAGGGGTTGCTGGATTTCACTTGCCCTGTTTGTCAAGTATCAGCTCTGGTGATGTGTGGCACATGGGCTTAGCTTTGGGCATGTAAGAGGAGAGGTTCCTGGGGAAGGGCTGGCTTTTTCCTCTGAGGTCCTACTGTGTGCCAAGCACAGCAGTCCTCTGAGTCAGAGCTGGAAAGCCAGGCACAGAGAGGTCAGGGAATTTCCAGGTCACACAACATTAAGGGCATCATTAGGGTCTGATGCAGACCTGACGCCCAGCCTACATTCTCTCTCCTTTCCCAGGACCATCATGATCCCACATGTCAGCATCACCCAAAGAGGCCCAGGTATGGGCACTGGGACCTTTCCTGCCTAACATGCCAGTAGCCTTAAGAGGGAGGACAAGACACTTCCTGAGTCCATGATGCCCAGAGGCTGCTCTCAGCGAGAGGCCCAGCACACACTCTTGGATGAATCCTAGCTCTGTCCTGAGTCACTCTGTCCTCCCTGCCTCAGTTCTTCTGCCCACATGGGGCTGGAAACAGCAGCCAATTCACAAGGGTCTAAGGAACCTCCAGGATCCTGGAAGCAGCACCCTCACACAGGGAGCATGGTGGGGTCAGCCTCCATTGTCTCCTTTACTTTTCCTCACCTCTTTGCTGGATGAGGAGCCCTAGCGGGGCCCTGGCTTGTCCCAATTCTCACCCCAGATCAGGGTCCAGCAGGGGGTGGTGTCCAGGCTGGACTCTGTCCTCTGCCCCTTCTGGGCACCCTCATTCCCCACACCTTGGCTGCCTGGACACTGTCTTCCAGGGGCCACTCTGTGCCTCCCACACCTACCTAGCATCCACCCACCCTGGGTTACTCCATCGCCCTCTGGCCCTTGGACACACACCTCCGTGTTGAGTGGAAATGAGGTGACGGACATGCTGGGCCTCCTGGACAGTCTGGGGGAGCCTGATATCCCCATCCTGCCCACCGCCCCAAGAGCCCAAGTTGGGGAGAGGGTGTGCCTCCATTCATACTCTGATTTGCTCAGATTCTCAGCATCTACTTTGCTGGGTGGATATGGGGGCAGAGGGATGATGTAAAAGCAGGAGACCTGGACAGCAGAGCATGAGAAGGGGGCTAGCCCAGGCTGGTCTCATAACCCCCTTAGCCTTGGCTTTCTCATCTTTAAAGTGGGACAGACTATTTTGAGGTGAGCAGGATCCTTACCCATAGCCAGGCACTGTCCTACACGCATAAGAGATCACTGACTCCTCATGAAAATCTGTGGGGCAGGGACAGGCGTTATCACCCATTTCTGCAGAAGTAACTGAGGCACAGAGAGAACAGGGGAGGTGACCACTCCAGATTACAGAGCCCAGGCCATCTGGTTCCAGTGTCCAGGCTCATGGTCAGTGCCCACTCTGGGTTTCCTTCCTCCCTTCACCCTCCACTGGGACCCATGGCTGCAGCCTCATCTCAGTGTGATTGTTCATGGGGAGCAGGATGGGGGCTCTGAGGGCCCGTTTCTCTGAGCACTGCTTTCCCAGAAGGCTCAAGGGGTTGACTGTATTCACTACTGGACACCCAGGCCTGGGCCCAGGCCAGCCACACTGCAAGGCCTGAATCAATGATTGTTGAGTGAATACCTGAACCTCTGCATGTACCTGCATGTTGCTCCCATTTCCTCATCTCCACAGCTGGCTACCCGGCCAACACCTTATGTCATCAGGCCTCTGCCAGGGACAGTCAAGGGGACCAGAGCTGCTCATCTGGGGACAGGGAGCCTCAGGGGCCCTGTGTCTGTCCCAAGCATCTCCTGGGCCAATTCACAGGGAAGCCCAGCCAGCTTCCAGGAACAGCAATCAGGTCCCAATCCCAGGGGTGTAGAGTAGGTCTTGAGGGGTGTTTCCTGAGACTGACTTTGTGTATGAAGGCGTCCTGGGGGTCAGGCTGCTTTCAACCTCCATTCCAGGCCCACACCCCTGCTGGCAGCATTGAGCTAGTAATAAAGGACACAGGCAGTGGGGCCAAGGCTATAGCAGGGCTCTGCTCCCTCTCTGTGGCTCAGTGTCCTCATCTGTAACAGAGAACTAGTAACAGGGCCAAGGGAGGGCTCACTGAGACCCTCCTCTGTAGCTTTGGTTGGACACTGCCCTCTCTCTGCTCAGTGCCCTTCTCTGTAATAGAGAACTAGTAACATTTTTCTTAGCCCCTTTTGGCCCCATTTTTCTGAGTCTCTTTCCACATTGGGCCCAGGGCTTTCACAGAGATCACAGACTTGGGAGGTAATCAGAGTGTGGTCTCAGCCCTAGTGGTCCCAACTGAGGCCAGAGGAACTTCAGGAGGGGTGGGAATCCAGAAGTGCTTCATGGAGGAGGTGAGATCTGAGCTGTGTCCCCAAGGATGAGCTGTCATCCAGCTGAGGCCTGGCACTGAGCAGGACCCATGTACATGGTGAATGAGGGTGTGAATGAATGAATGGGCACCCCTCTAACAGAGAGTGAGGGGGGAAGTCCCCCAGGCCAAAGCAGGAAACACAGGGCACCCTGGGGGAGCAGAGGGCGGGGCTGCAGTGTGATGCCTGCCTCACCCTTTATGGGTGTCTTGCCCCCACTTTAGCCTGTGTTCTGGTGGATTGGGAGCCCTTGCCTCTCCTCTGCTCCAGGATCCTGCTCTTCATTCCCAGCAACACCCACCTGTGTCACCTCAGTGTCCCCAAGTGGACCTGGACCTGTCTTGTGGGAGATTGTGAAGAGGGATTTGGTGTGCAGCCCAAGACTGAAGTGGGAGGGAGAGGATAATAGGGACCTCCAGAGGGGATCATGGGCTGGGGGAAATCGGAGGGGTGGGGAAGGCAGAGACTCAGGGCTGAAGGATCCTGCTAGTGGTGGCTCCTTCACAAGGGGCTTCACAGGGAGGAAGCATTCATGGGGTAAAGGCAGAGCTCAGTTTGGGGCTTGCTGACATGGAACAGCTCATCACAGATACTTCCAGAGGAGCTGGATATAGGGAACAAAGGTGCCACTGATATCAGGGTCAGAGCCTGAGACCCAGATGAGGTGGGGTGGTTGTGCAGGGGAAGGGGCTTGAGGATGTCAAGATGTTCATTCATTGGGGTCCTCAGGGTGGGGACCTTCATGTTCATTTCACAGCCACCTGGTGCCTGACAGAGCTAGGCTTAGGGAGTTCACTGAGTAGACACGTGCTGACAACCTAGATTCTCCTGTTTTCACATAAAGTCCCTGGTGTGAAGCCAGGTGGCACTCTTTAGAGTCATACACCCTCACCCCTGGGCTCTCTGTGTGCCTAGAGCCCAGTGGCACCTTACCTCCCACTCCCCACTGCAGGACCCTTTGCACACCTGCATTTCCACAAGCTATAAAACATCTTCTCTTGCTGTGTGTTTACCCTATGAAAACTCATTGCCCCAGGAAGAGAGGCCTCACATCCTGCCCTTATTAAAGTGGTAAAGCCTGTTGTTCAGAGAAGCCCCTGACAGATCTCACAACCAACCAGGTACCTGTGCATGAATTGATCATGCAGCCCCCTCCTCCTTGTGTGAATAGCCCCCCCCAATAACAGACCCCACACACTCAACCTTGGCGCTCGTGTAGGCACCTCTTGCCTGTGTGGCCTGATGTTGCCTATAGCAGTGTCCCTATTAAACTTTCCTAGACCCTTCTCAGACGCTGGTAATTCTTTACCAACCCAAGTAACTAGCCCGCCATTGTGCCCACAACACCTGAAACAGAATTGGCTAAATTATGCAGATTGATGATTCAGTTTAATTTGCTTTAAAGGTGAAATCAAGGTTTACAAATAAAAGCAACATACGTACTCAAGGCAGGACTAAGAACTCACATGGATAACTAAGACCCTCCACGCGCATCCCACTGTGGCCTCAGGGCCTTTGCGCTGGCTGCTCTTTCAGCCAGGATCTCTCTCCGCCTGCTTCTTGAACACCTTCAGGAATCTGCTCAAATGTCCTCCCTGACCTTATTTTTCTCCATGGAACATATCGCCTCCGGACATTGTGTATATTATACTTAATTTTCTCTGTGTCCCCCACCAGGCTGTCTGCTGCATGAGAATGGAGACCTGCCTGCTTCACTCCCTGCTGTGCCCGGTATATGGAACCCGCCCAACACACAGTAGGACCTCAGCGAATGTGTGACGTGTGTGTGATCACTGTAGGCCACAGACAAAGGTCTTCCCAGCAGTGATGGTAAGAGTCATTCATTCTCTACTTACTGAGCCCTACTGTGCACTGGATACTGACCTGGGTGGGAGGCATGCAGTGGATGAGACACAGTGAGCACACACAGCATGTTAGGAGGGACACGTGCTCTGGAGAGCACACAGGGCTGGGGGAGTGCAGGAGTGGATTAGAAGAGGGTCAGGTGGAGACAGTGGTGGCAGAAGAGACAGAGAGGTGGGGCCCAGGTCGTGCAGGGCTTGATGGCTCCTGTGAGGGCTTTTCCTCAGGGCAGCGGAACCATGGCTGGGCGTGGAGCAGGGACCCGGTTCCTGAATGCTATGCAGGAGATGGAGCAGGTGTCTGCTTTGGAGATGTGCGTGGAAGACGCTGTCCCTGTAGACTGTGCAGGCAAGGAAGGCTCCTCTGAGGGGGTGACATCTGAGCTGAGCCCTTGTATGGACCGTGTTTCCACCTTCTGTAGACTGGATGCTTTCGTCTGCCCTGCAGGCCTATGCAGGACACACCCTGTTCTCAGTCACCTGGGCTTGGCCTCCTGTCTCCATTATGGGCCTTCCCACCCCAGAAGGAGTCCTTCTAGATCTAACACACTACCCCCTCCACTGGACTTGGACTCACACTGAGCCACTGTCCACCTGCCCAACTCACCCAGAGTCAAGTCCAGACACTTGGGGGAGACCCTCCACCCCAGAGCCCATGAACTTACTCAAATGGCCAGTCCTCAGCCTGCTCACATGCCTCACCCTCCCCTCCTGCAGAAACCCTGTGACAGATCCTGTCCACAGCACCCTGCTCCTCCGATTCTGACCCCAGGCTTTCCCATGGGGTGTGACCCTGCATGGGGTGCAGTCCCCTCCTCCAGTCTGGTGAATAGAAACTACCTTTTCTTTTTTCTTTTGTTAATATATTTATTTTTTAATTTTTATTTTATTGAGTTATAGTCAGTTTGCATTGTTGTGTCAATTTCCAGCATAGAGCATAGTTTTGTCAATTGTGTTTACTCTTTCAAGAAACCATCTCTTGGCTTGATTTTTTCAAATGTTTCTAATATCTCTATTTTATTTATTTCCTCCCTGATCTTTATTATTTCCTTCCTTCTGCTTACTTTTGTTATTATTTGCTCTTCTTTTTCTAATTCTTTTAGGTGGTAAGTTTGATTGTTTATTGCAGTTTTTCCTCTTTTTTGAGGTAGACCTGATTCGCTATAAACTTCCCTCTAAGCACTGCCTTTTCTGGATCCCATAGGTTCTGTGTGGTTGTGTTTTCATCATCATTTGTCTCACTGTGTTTTTTTATTTCTTCTTTGATTTCATCATCAACCCATTTTTTTTTAAAGTAGTATGTTGTTTAATCTCCATGCTGTCATTTATTTCTCCTTTATTTTTCTGTAGTTAATTTCTAGTTTTATGGTATTGTGTTCAGAAAAAGTTGCTTCAAATATTTTCTATCTTCTTCAAATTGTTAATGCTTCTTTTGTGCCAAAGTATATGATCTATCCTAGAAAATGTGGTACGTGCGCTTGGGAAGAATGTATATTCTATTTTAGGGAAATATAATGTTCTGAAAATATTAACCAAGACAAATTGTTCTATTTTATCATTTAATTTCTATGTTGTCTTATTAATTTTATGTATGGAAGATCTGTCCAGTGATGTTAATGGATAGTTAAAGTCTTCTACCATGACTGTATTCCGATCAAATATTCCCTTTTTATCTGTTATGTATTTAGGTGCTCCTATGTTGGGTTCATATATGTTAATGAGTGTAATATCTTCATCTATGACTCCTTTAATCATTATAAAATGTCCTTCTTAATCTTTCTTTATAATCTTTATTTTAAAGTCTATTTTATTTGAAATCACTGTTGATATTCCTGCTTTCTTGTCATTTCCATTTTTGTGGAATATCTTTTTCAATCCTCTCACTTTCAATCTATGTGTGTCCTTCTCCCTAATGTGGGTCTCTTGTGTACAGTGTATTGTAGATACTTGCTTTATTATCCACTCTGCACTCTATATCCTTTGATTAAACCATTTAGTCCATTGACATTTATAATAATTATTGATAGATATGTGTTTATTATATTTTGAACTTTGTTTTGCAGTTGATTTTGTATTTCCTCTTTGTTCCTTTCATTTTCTTTTTGTGGTTTGATAATTTTCCTTTTTATTATCTTGGTGTCTTCTTAGTTTTGTGACTCTATTGTAACTTTTTGGCTTGTGGTTACCCTACTTTTACATATATTAACCCATTACTATATCTGTTTGTTTTAAACAGATAGTAATATAAGCTCAAACTCATCCTACCAAGAACAAAAGAGAGAGAGAGAGAGAGAGAAACCTGTGCATTTTCTTGTTCGCCTCCCCCACCCTTAATGATTTAGATGTCCTCTTTTATGATTTCATGTTTATTCTGTTGTAATTCATTGTAGCAATCACCTTTCCAATCATGGTTTTCTCCTTTTTGTAGCATCCTGCTTCTTTTCTGTTTAGAGTAGGTCTTTCAATATTTCCTTTAGCATAGGTTTAGTGTTGCTAAATTCTTTTAGTTTTTGCTTGTCTGTGAAGTTCTTTATCTCTCCTTCTATTCTAAAGGATAGCCTTGCTGGATAAAGTATCGTAGGCTGCATCATTTTTTCATTCAGGACTTTGAATATTCCTTGCCCCTCCCTTCTGGCCTGTACTGTTTGTGTAGAGAAATCAGCTGAAAATCTTATGGGGGTTCCTTTGTATCTCATTCTTTGTTTTTCTCTTGCTGCCTTTAGAATCATTTCCTATTCTCAACCCTGGTCATCCTAATTGTAATATGTCTTGGTGTGTGTCTGTTTGGGACCTCCTTGTTTGGGACGCTCTGTGCTTCCTGTACTTGGATATCTGATTCCTTCTTTAGGTTTGGGAAGTTTTCAGTCATGATTTCTTCAAATACCTTTTCAATCCCCTTTGTTCTTTCTTCTCCTTCTGGGACCCCCATTATGAGTAGGTTGGCATGCTTTATGTTATTCCATAGGTCCCTTATATTGCTTTCATTGGTTTTTATTTGTTTTCTCTCAGCTGTTCTGTTGTCCTGTCTTCTAAGTCACATATTCATTCCTCTCAATTATCTAGCCTACATTTTACAGCCTTTAGCTCAACTCTCATCTCAGCAAATGAGTTTTCCAATTTTCACTGGCTCCTCTTTAGAGTTTCAATTTCGTTTTTTGACATATTCTCTGTCTCTATAGACAATCTCTTTTAGTTTCTTCAGTACTTTGATCACTCCTTTCTTGAAATCATCTAGTAGACTATCAATGTCTATTTCATTGATTGTTCTTTCAGGGGATTTATCTTGTTCTTTTAATTGAGAGAGGTGGCTCTGCTTCTTCATCTTGCTTATATCTCTCTGGCACTATGGCTTATGGAGTATCAGTTATCTACTGTCGTCCTTTAGGAGTTTATTTATTTATATAAAGTGGATGCAGAAATAAAACTAAGCACAAAGAAATTAGTTTTAAAAGCAGTATAATCAATAACAGAAGAACATATTGAAACAAGATAACAATTGAGTTGGGATGAATTTTTAAAACATTAAAGGAAGAAAAATATTTGAGAACAGAGTATCATCATAACAGAAGAACAAAACAAAGATAAAAATGAAATTGGACAAATTGAAAGATAATAATATTAGTATTTTAAAAGAAAATTTTAAAAGGGATTAAAAATAGAAATATAAAAATTATTTAAGAAGTAACATTTAAAAAGTAAAAGAAAATGAAACAGAAAAAGATGAGAGGATGTTCCCGTGGAGATTGTGTGCCCTTAATAATTTTATCAAGAGGTCTTTCTTAAATAAGTGTGGTTGCCAAGTCTTACTTCTGTGCCTTTTGTCTGTTATCCCTTTGGTTACGGATGTGGCCGTTAACCTGTTAACCAGAGCCTACCCTGACTATTGAATGGGGACTCCTATTTGTTTTGTGGTTGTCACAGCTCCTGCCCCTGCCTTGTTTCATGAACTCAGCTCATTGGTTCCAGAGACCCTCTGGTCACACCCTTGGTCTGTGCTGCTCCCAGTGCCTGTAGGTAGACATGTCACATCTCCTCCCAATGCTGCATCTTGGTGCTGCTCTCCTGCATGGTAGGTGGGCAGGGTGTGCCCCTTCCCAATGCCGTGTCCAGGTGCAGCAGTCCTGCACAGTAGTTGGGTTGGTTGCTCCTCTGTTCAGTGCTACTCCCCACTCCACATCTGTTCCACACTCTGTAGGTGGGCTTGAGGCAAATGGCCACACCAGCCCTAGTCCCTGCTCTTTGCCAGAACTCTGCTCGTTGTTCATTTGTCTTAGAGGTGCGAGTTCATAGACGCACCAGGACAGAACCTTCCTATATGTCTGGGGATGTAAACAAGTCTCAGTCCCACCTATGAGGCTGCAGAACTGCCAGGTACATATTCAGGTTTCAACCCTGCCTCTGCCTGGATGGGTATGATGGCTGTGGCTGAGCCTCATCTCTCTTCTTCTGAGAAATCACCAGTTATGTTGCTGTGGGTCAGCAGAGACAAAGGACAAACCTCCCCTTCCCTCAGGCAAGCCAGCAAAGTTGCTTTGCTTTATTTTTTTTTCTTATTTTATGGGGGGCCCAGGCTGTTCTGATCTGTATACAATCCAAGCAGTTGTCCACAGCACACTGTAGTCCCCCAGGGTTACCTCTGTACAGTCAACCAGAGTCTGCCTGGATCCAGCAGCCTGTCCCTTCCCATCCCTGATTCACTTCTAGGTTTGGGGGTTGTTGACACACTTTGTGCCCATATAACTTAATTCTGTCAGTCAAGGGCGGTTCTGTACACATCTGAGCCTCAGAGGTTCCCTGTCCATCCTGCTGACCTCTCCGTTGGAAAGGGGGAGACCCAGTCAACCAGCACTATCCCTCCTTTGCTGCTCCCTCTTCAAAGGACCAACCCCAAGCCATTTTGCATTTTCTTCCTTCTTTTTTCCGTTTCTCCTACCAGATTGGTGGCACATTTCGTCTTTTGAAGATGGCAATGTTTTATCAAAGTTCAGCAGATGTTCTGAGTGGATGGGTGTGTCTGTGAATGTCAGTCTTGGTGTATTTATTGGAGAGGATAAGATACAAGTATCCTTCTACTCCACTATCTTGGCCTTTCTCCAAGAATATGCACTCTTAATAATTTTGTCATAAGGTTGTTTTTAATTATGGGTGGTTGCCACGTCTTCCTTCCATGCCTTTTGCCTGTTATCCCCTTTTTTGGTGGTGTGGCTGGTGTTCTGGTGGCCTGAGTCTGCCCTGGCTATTGAGCAGGAGCTCCTTTTTTTCCTGTGGTTGTCACACTCCTGCCCAAATCTTGCTGTGAAAACACCACTTGCTGGTTCCAGAGGCCCTCCAGTCGTGCTCCTGGTCTGTGTCCCAGCATTAGTTTGTGGGTGGTCTGCACCCCCACCAGATGCCTGGTCCCAGCACCACACTTGTGCAAGGTAGTTGGCAGGTAGCTCCCCTGCCGCATTAGGTCCATGCTTCATAGGTGGACTCAGAGAAAACAGCTGCACTAGCCCTCATCCCTGCTCTGTTCCAGAACACTGCTTCTTGTCCATTTGTCTTAGAAAAGCCAATTCAGAGAGGCATCGGTGTGTAATGGTCCCCTCTGCTTGGGACTGTAAACAAATCTCAGTGCCACCTATGAGGTTGTGGAGCCCCTAGGTAGGGATTCGGCTTTTGACCCCTCCTTCACCTGGGAACCATGAACCAGAAAATATGGTGGCTATGGCTGAGCCTTGACTCTCTTCTCCCAAGAAGTCTCCAATAATGGCACTGTGGGTCTGTGGACACAAAGGCTACGAATCCACTTACCCCCAGGGCACACCAGCAGTGTTGCTTTGCCTTTTTTTTTTTTTTTTGGATTTTATGGGGGACCCAGGCTGTTCTAATCTGTATACTCTCCCAGCCATGGCACACAGAACATTGCAGTCCCCCAAGGTTTCCTCTGTACAGTCAGCCCGAATCCTCTGCTCGACTCAGACAGCCTGTCCCATCCCACCTCTGATGGTTCACGTCTAGGGCTGGGGATCATTGGGACTCTTTGTGCCCAATTAACTTAGTTCTGTCAGTCAAAGGGTATTCTGTACAGATCCGAGCCGCAGATGTTCCCTCTCCATCTTGCTGAACTCGCCATTGGAGTTGGGTAGACTCAGTGTATTAATGTTATTACTCCTTTGCAGCTCCCTCCTCATTGGAATGGTCCTGAACTATTTTCCTTTTTCTTCTTTTCTCCTACCAGATTTGTGGAAAATTTTATCTTTTGAAGAAGGCAATATTCTGTCAAAGTTCAGCAGGTGTTCTGGGTGGTGGGTGTGTCTGTGGATGTCACTCTTGGTGAATTTGTGGGAAAGGGTGAGCTCTGAGCATCTTTTTTACTCCACCATCTTTCCTCCTCCTTCACTTTTTCTTTTGATTGGAACACTTAGTCCATTGACATTTATAGTAGTTATTTTATAGATGTGGTTTTATTGCCATTTTGAAATTTGTTTTCCAGTTGATTTGGTATTTCTTATTTGTTTCTGTCTTTTAATTTTTTTTTTTCATTTTTGTCATATGATAAATTTCTTTTCTATAAGCTTGGTTTCTTTTTGGGTTTTATGACTCTTTATATACTTCTGATTTGTGGTTATCTTGTCTTTCAAGTATGGTAACCCCTTACTTCATCTGTTTGGTTTTAGTTGATAGTCATGTAGGCTCAAGTGCATCCTAAAAAGAAAGAAGACAAAAAGAAAGAAGAAAAAAAAAAAGGGAACAAAATCTATATTCTCTTGCTCTCCTCTTTCACCTTTTATGACTTTGCTATTCTCTCTTTCTTTCTTGCTTTCTTTATTGACTTACTGACTTATTTATATCTTCATGTTTTCCCTTGCAATTCACTGTATTTATTGCATTTCCAATTATGGTTTCCTAATTTCTATAGCTTCCTGTTTATGTTTTATTTAGATTAGAACTTTCAATTTTTTTTTTAGCATAGATTTAGTACTGCTGAATTCTTTTAGTTTTGCTTGTCTGTGAAATTCTTTCTCTCTCTTTCTGTTCTAAAGGAGAGTCTTTCTAGATAGAATATCCTAGTTTGCAGCCTTTTCTCATTCAGGACTTTGAATATATCTTGCCACTCCCTTCTGGCCAGAAGTTTTTATGTAGAGAAATCTGCTGAATGCTTATGGGGCTCCCTTGTAACTAAAATTTTGTTTTTCTCTCACTGCCTTTAGAATATTTTCTTTATCTTTAACTTTAACCATTTCAATTATAATATATCTTGGTGTAGGTCTGTTTGGTTTCTTCTTGTTTGGGACCCTCTGTGCCTCCTGTACTTGGATAATTCTTTCCTTCTTAAGGTTTGGAAAGTTTTCAGTCATGATTTCTTTAACTATATTTTCAATCCCCTTTTCTCTTTCTTCTCCTTCTGGGACCCACTATTATGCATAGGCTGGCGCACTTTATATTATCTTGCTTTAATTGGTTTTTATTGGCTTTTATGTCTGCTGTATTGGGTTATTTCTTTTATCTTGTCTCCTAAGTCATTTATTCATTCCTCTGCATTATCTAGTCTGTTTTTGATTGCCTGTAGTTGAACTTTCTATTTTTAACTAGCTCTTCTTTATAGTTTAAATTTTCTTTTCAAAGTTTTCTGTCTCTATTGATAGTCTCTTTTAGTTCTTTCAGTGTGTTGATCATTCCCTTTTTGAAGTCTAGTAGACTATCAATCTATTTTACTGTTTGTTCTTTCAGGGGATTTCTCTTGTTCTTTTAATTGAAAGTGGTTCCTCGGCTTCTTTATTTACTTATATTTCTCTGGCTCTATGTATTTCTTCTAGACCCGTTTCTGAGCTGTGGTGTGTAGTAGGCAGGGTGGGAGCACTTCAGTTGTGAAGAAAAATAGGCAGGAGATTTCCACTGGGGAGTTCCCTCTGTGGTGTTGTCTGTCACTTGTTATGCAGACTTACAAAGTAATATTTGTTGATGTTGGCTTTATCCCTGCTTTAGCTATGGGAATATCAGCCACCTACTCTGGTGCCCCTCAGGTTCTGAGCCCCAGGAAACATCAGTGCAGATCCAGCAGTGTCAGTCCCTTGGACCTGCCTTAGCAAGTGTGTAGTCACACACATGAATTTGTGGTCCACTACAGTTTCAGCTCAAACCCCAATCCTGCATCCACATATGGAACCATACACCACCCTGTTGTAAATACCCTCACTGGCCACCCTTCTTGAGTCAGAACTCCACTCACTGCCTGTAAGTCCCAGAGGTGTGGATCCACAAAGTGACCAGAGAGAGCAAATCCACCCTCTCTGCCTGGGGCTGTAAACAAATCTCAGTCCCGCCTGTGAAGTTGCAATGGCACAGGATATAGATTCAACATTCAGCTCTGCCTTTGTGCAGCAGTGTTGACTATGACCAAGCCCCATTTCTCTTCTCATGAGAACACACCAACAATGGAGCCAAGTGGAGAAAGTGACTTTGGCACAGCCATGCATCATTCCTCCCCCATTATACCAACATTGGTGCTTTTTTATGAGAGTTTCAGTCTGTTCTGTTCCACACACACACACACACACACAGCCAGAGCTCACAATGCCCTCTAGTTTCCTGATGCTGCCTCTCTGCAGTGTGACCAAACCCTCTGCCTGGGCTCTTCACTGAATCCAGTAGCCAGTCCTGGCTCATCCCTGCTAGTTCATGTCTAGGGCTGGTCATCACAGGGACCCTCTGTGTCAGTATTCCCCAGTTCTGCCTGCCATGCAGTTGCCACTGTGTCCTCCAAACCTTGGAAGCTCTGCTTCTTTCCTAGCTGATCTCCCAGCTAGAGAGGTTTTGTCCCAGTTTGAGGGTGCCTTTCTTCCTATGCTACTTTTTCCCTGCAGGATCAGTCCTGCACTGAATTTGTCTTTTTTCTTTTTATTCCTTACCATATTTTGTGAGAATCTTCCTGTATTTCAAAATGAGAGACACTGTGCCAGATTTCAGGAGGTTTCTGTGCAATTCAATGTTTTTGTAGATGTAATTCTTTGTGTATTTGTGGGAGAGGTCAAGCTGTGAGTCTTTCTACTCTGTCACTTTGACTCCTTCAAATTTTAAAATAGGGCTAGGTCTTTCTTAATTACTCTCAACAAGCTGTTGTAGTTTCCAGCGTACATGTTTTGTAATTTTTCCTTGCCTCTATTGGATGCTGATTCAGAACATACACAACCTTCTAGAGAAACCTGTCCCACCCTGCCATTTGCTGCCAACTAGCTGGCCTGTGTCTGAGTCACCAAAAAGTTTTGTTCTTTATCTGATTCTTAATTCTTTAGAATTTATCATTTTACTCTCATAAATGCTGATTGTACTTGTAACAAATACTTTAAAATAAAAATAATAAACTTTATGCTGTGGATTCTATATGAATGAATCTCAAGTAACATATGCTTTAAATACCTTAGAATTAGTAAAGCAATATAGATACCTTATGAACACTTGAAATGTTGCCTAAAGGAAAAGTGCAGAGATTTGCAAATCCCACCCCCAGAAGTGACCGTCATGAATGGCTTGGTGAACATCTCTCAGTCTCTATCTCTCTTATTCTCTCTGCCTCTGTCTCTCACACACCACAAGATTCATTTACATCTATGATGATTTGACACATATGTGGTCATAGATGGCATCTGGGATGTAGATGATGGATTAACAAGCATCCAAACTGAGGGCTTCCTTGACATCAGGTAAAGACCTAGCAGTCATTTTTCCAGCTGCACAACAATCATTCCTCCATGTGAACCAGAACTGATGAATCCCACCCCTTCTCCATGAACATTAGTGTTGCTTCCAATCTCCTACTAGTTAAACCAGAACTGTGATGAACATCCTTGAAAAGACATCTTTGAAAAATTGTGCAAGAATTTTAGTATGATCAACAATAAGCATCAGCACTACTCGGAAAGGGGTGAACTTGTGGAACTGTAATTCATCCTGCATACTGTTCTCCCAGAGAGGAGTGTCTGTTCACTCTTCCCTCCAGGGGATCTACTGTGGCCTCTGCCTCCTCATGTTGTCACTAGAGCTGGTTGTAACCAGGCTAAAGTCCTGCCAGTGTGATGGTGACCAATGCTGTCTCCAAAGTGTGTACATCTGTGTGCATCCTCACTTGAGAGGTCAAGCACCTCTAATATACACTGGCCACCTGCATTTCCTCTTGTTGGAATTGCATGTGTTTGTTCTGTTTCTGTTTAGAACACAGTGTTTCAAGAAGTTTTTGGACCACAGGGATGTGAAACCTTTCTCTGACTTTAGGTTATGAAAAATGATTTTTCCAGGTTGTGGTTTGACTTTCATGGCTTTTGAATATTATTATTTTTTATTTTGTAGATTATGTTTTGCCACAGGAAGAGCTAAGCATCTCCCTTCTGGCTCTGGTATCACACATAGAATAGCAGTGCCTATCTCGAGATTATGCACATAGTTACTAAAAATTTTCATTTTGTACATCTCATGTTTAATCCACCTGGGTTTCCCTTTCAAATAACCAAAATACTACTTCAAGTTAAAAAAAAAAAAAAACACCAGTCCCTTGTTAAAATATGAGAGCAGACACAAACAGCCACCTTTTTTATGATTTCATTGATAGTTAACATCCAGGGTAGGGAAAGACACACAGAGAGAAAGAGGATTAGGGCTTGTCAGGGGCTAGGGGAGGGAGAAAAGAGAATGTGTGGGTTGGATACAGGGTTTTATTATGAGGAAAGAAACAGTCTGAAACTAGACAGTGATGATGCTTACACAGCATTGTGAATGCACTTAATACTCCTGAATTGCACAATTTAAAATGGAAAAACATCTAAATTTTATTATTGTAAACTTAAAACATAAAAATAGATGATACTCTAAATGACATGAAAGAAAACAAGGAAATTACAGAAAAAAACAAACAAAAATGATTCCAGGAGAAGGGAAGTAAAGTTCGGGTCTGGGAGTGGGTTGATTCTGAGAATTAGATGACAGTGTTGGTGTTTGCAGAGGCATCTCAGCCCGTAGTGGTGGTGATGCCTGAATTGGCTCTGGGTCTCATAGAAGTGTGTGTGTAGATGCAGGAGGAGCTACAAGATCAGGCTCAGGGTCTCCCTGCAGGACTGGTAATGTAACCTGGCTCTAGGTCTCCTGTAGGGCTAGTCTTACAGTCTCCCTGCAGAGCTGGTGGGATGTGACACGGTTCTGTGTTTTTTGCAGGTGCAGGTTCGGGTTCCCCTGCAGGGTTGGTAGAATGGGACCCAGTCCTGTGTCTCCTGCAGGATCCAGCTCAGGATCTCATGCAAGACCAGGCTCAGGGTCTCCTTGTAAGGCTTGTGGAATGAGACCCCATCCTTTTTCTCCTGCAGCAGCAGATTCATGGTGTCCCTGCAAGGTTTTGCAATTTCACCCTACTCTGTATCACCTGCAGGAGCAGGCTCAGACTGTCCCTGCTGGGTTGTTGGAATATGACCCATCTCTGATTCTCTTGCAGAAGCAGGCTCAGGGTCCCTCTACAGGGCTAGTCAATTTTGTTCCAGTCCTAGGTCCCTTGCAGGTGCAGGATTGGGGTCTTCTTTCAGGGCTGGTGAAATGTGACTCAGCTGTTGGTCTCCTGCAGAAACAGGCAGAGTTTCTCCCTGCAAGCCTTGTGGAATGAGACCCAGTGCTGGGTCTCCTACAGGAGCATGCTCGGGGTCTCTATGCAGGGCTAGTGGAATTGGACCTGGCTAATGGTCTCCCTGCAGTGCTGTTGGAATTGGTCCAATTCTTGGGTGTCTTGAAGGTGCAGGCTCTAAGTCTCCCTGCATTGCTGGTGAAATGTGACCCAGTTGTGGTTCTCCTAAAGGAACAGTCTCAGGGTTTCCCTGCAGGGCTGGTGGATGGGACATAGTCCTGGGTCTCCTGGAGGAGCAGGCTCTGGGTCATTCTAGAGCTGTTGCAATATGACCAATCTCAGGTTCTCCTGCAGGAGTAGGCTCGGGGCCTTCCTGCAGGGCTAGTGGAATTGGACACGGCTCATGGTCTCCGTGCAGTGCCATTGGAATTGGTCCAAATCTTGGATCTTTTGAAGTTGTAGGTTCTAAATTTCCCTGCATTGCTCATGGAATGTGACCTGGCTCTGGTTCTTCTGCAGGAGCAGGCTGATAAATTACCTGTAGGGCTGGTGGAATGTGACATGGCTCTTAGTCTCCTGCCAGAGCTGATTCAGGGTCTTTCCACAGGGCTGGTAGAATTGGCCCCAGGCCTGGGTCTCCTGCATGTGAAGGCTCAGGTATCCCTGCAGGGCTTGTGGAATGTGACTGGGTTTCTGTTTCCTGCAGGGGCAGGTTCAGAGTCTCCTTGCAGTGTTGCTGGAATGGCACATGGCTCTGAGTTTCCTGTAACAGCAGTCTTATGTTCTTCCTACAGGGCTAGTGGAATATGACTCAGACCTTGGTCACTTGCAGGAGCAGGCTAGTTTTCTCCCTGCTGGGATGGTGGAATCAGACCCTGTCCTGGGTCTTCTGCAGAAGCAGGCTCCAGGTCTTCCTGCAGGGCTGTTGGAACATGACCCCATCACTGATTCTGCTTCAGGAGTAGGCACAGGGTCTCCTTGCAAGGATAGTGTAATTGGACCCAGCTCAGGGGTCACTACAGGGCTGATGGAATGTGACCTGGCTCTGTGGCTCCTGCAAGTGTAGGTTCTGTGTCTCCCTTCAGGGTTGGTTTAATGGGACCCATTCCTGGGTCTCCTGTAGAAGTAGGCTCAGAGTCTCCCTGCAGGGCTGGTGGAATGGGACCCATCTCTGGGTCACCTGCCAGAACAGATTTGGACTCTACCTTCAGGCTGGAGGAATTGCGCCTGTTCTTGCATTTCCTGCAGGAACAGGCCTTGGGTCTTCCTGGAAGAATACTGTAATATAACCCATCTCTGGTTCTCTTGCAGGAGAGGCTCATGGTCTCCCTAGAAGGTTAGCAGAATTTGTCCCATTCCTTGGTCCAAGGCTCAGGGTATCCCTGCAAGGTTGGTGGAATGGGACCTAGTCCTGTGTCTCCTGCAGCAGCAGGTTCTGTTCTCTTTGCAGGGCTGGTGGAATGTGACTCCACTCTGTAGTATTTTTTGCAGATGAAGGCTTAGGGACCTCACCAGAACTTATGGCTCTTAGTCTCCTATGGGAGCAGGTGAGGGATTCCCTGCAGAGCTGGTGGAATTCATCCCAGTCCTCAGTCTCTTGCAATTGCAGACTCAGTGTCTCCCTGCAGGGTTTGTGGAATATGACTTGGCTGTGGGTATCCTGCAGGAGCAAGCTCAGTGTTTCCGTGCAGGGTTGGTGGAATGAGATCTAGTTCTGGCTCTCCTACAAGAGGAAGCTGGGATTCTCCCTGGAAAGGCTGATGGAATTGGACTGGGATGTCTGTCTCCTGCAGGAGCAAGCCTAGGGATTACCTGCAGAGCTGGTAGAATGTCACACAACTCTTGTTCTTCTGCAGGAGCTGGCTCATGTTCTCTGTGAAGGGCTTGGTCTCCCCCAGGAGCAGGTTTGTAGTCTCACTACAGGGCTGGTGTTATGTGACCCACTCTGTTTTCTGCAGATGCAGTCTCCGTGTTTGACTGCAGGTTTGGTGGAATGGGACGAAGTCCTGGGTTTCCTGGAGTAACAGGCTTACAGTCTCCCTTCTGGGATATTGGAATGTGACCCAGTCATGTGTTTCCTGCTGAAGTGGCCTCAGGATATCCCTGCAGGGCTGTTGGAATTGTACCTCGCTCTGTATCACCTGCAGGATCAGGTTTGTGCTCTCCCAGCAAGGCTGGTTGATTTGGACCTATTCCTGGGTCTCCTGCAGGAGCAGGTTTTCAGTCTTCCTGCAGGGCTTCTGGAATATGACATATCTCTAATTTTCCTGCAGGATCAGGCTTGTGGGTCACCCAGCAAGGCTAGTGGAATTGGACCCACTTCAAGGTCTTAGTGCAGAGTTGATGGAATGGGACCCAGTCCTGGGTCTCCTGCAGGAATTGGCTCAGAGTCTCCCTGCAGGACTGGTGAAATTGGACCCATTCCTTAGTCTCCTGCAGGAGGAGGCCCTGCATCTTCCTGGAGGGATGGTGGAATATGACAGAGATCTGGTTCTCCTGCAGGAATAGGCTCAAGGTCTCCCTACAAGGCTAGTGGAATTGGACACATTCCTGGATCCATTGCAAGTGAAGGCTTGGGGTTCTTCCTACACAGCTGGTGGAATGTGATTTGGCTCTGAGTCTCCTGCAGGAGTAGGCTCAGGGCCTCCTTTAAAGATTGGTGAAATGGGACACAGTGCTGTGTCTCCTGCAGTAGCAGGCTCAGGTTCTCCCTACAGTGTTGGTAAAATTGGACCTGGCTCCAATTCAACTGCAGTAGCAGACTGAAGGTATACCTGCATGGCTGGTTTAGTGTGAAGGAACAGCAAGTCTTAATACATTGGCCCACTCCTGGTAAAAGTATAAACAGGGCTTGGTGCATGGTCTCTTGTATTGTCTGAAAAAGCCCCTTGAGATGTGTTGATTATGATGACCTCTTCCAAGAACTTGAACACTTATAGAATCTCTGCCAACTCATCTTGTTTAGACTGAAGGAATCTGCCTTTCATCAGTTCTTGGAATAGAGATCAACACAAAATGAAAGAGGGAAGAAAAAATTACCAATCTATCTATTAAGAAATCAGCTGAAGACATTAGAAAGTTCTCTTGCAATGCACTTGTTTCTATTTTGGTGCATTTAGAATCATTTCTTTATTATCAACTTTGGCCATTTAAATTAGAATATATATTGTTGTAGGCCTACTAGGGTTCATTATGCTTGGACCCTCTGTGCTTCCTGTGTTGAGATAGCTGGTTCTATCTTTGGTTTAAGAAAATTTCAGTCTGATTTCTTCAAATATCTTTTCAAACCATTTGCTTTTCTTCTTTTCCATGTGGGTTCCCTATGAGTCATAGTCTGGTATGTTTTCTCTTATCCCAGGTTTCAGTTGCATTGCTTGCATTGGTTTTCACTTGCTTTTCTATGTCATCTTCTGACTGAGTGATTGCGTTTATCCTGCTTTCGAAGTCACTTATTTGTTCCTCTGCATTATCTAGTCCGATTTGGACTGTCTTTAGCTTAGCTATTCTCACCATTGAGTTTTCTGATTCTATTTGGCTCATCTAAAGTGTTTCTCTTTCCATTTATACTAGCCTGCATGTGTATTCATAGACTCAAGATTTCCTTCAGTGTTTTTATGTCCTCCCTTTTCAAGTCATGTTCTAGTAAATTTTGGTGGTCTAAAACATTGCATGTTCTTTCAGGAGACTCCTGTCTTTTGAAAATTTGGAATGGTTCTTTTAAATTTATTATATCTCTCTATCGCTATGGGTTAAGGATTATCAGTTATCTATTATAGACTTGAACAGCTTTTGTAAGTGACATCATTTCTGTGCACATTTAGTATTAATGCTGTGAGGATTGTTTTTGGTATGTAATGATGCCATGCATTCCTTCTGTGTCTGTTGCCTGTTATATCTATGATTGCTAGTGTGGTTTTTGTTGTGGTGAATACAACCTATTCTAGTAAAGTTAGCAGAGTGTCATTTTGGTTAAATGCTTATCATAGCTCTGACAGTGCTGGGACTAGTAATTTTTGCTGGAATACAGGCTTCCAAATGGTTTCTGGGCTGCCGGCTGGATATGTGGATAGGGAATGGTTCCAATACACTCTCATGAAATTGCATTCGTCCTTACTATTGCCACGGAAAAGTCAAAATTTTATAATTGGTTCCCTCAGGTTCTCTGCAAACAAAAACAAAAGTGGAAACAAATCTAATGATGTCACACATTAGAACCTGTTGAAGCGTGCAGTGCCACAGTTGGGTCCTTAGTGTAGTACTGGGTCAGCACCACAACTATTGTTGCTTTAGCATGTGGTAGTCAAGTCTGATGGAAAGGCTTCAAATTCACATATTGTTCAGCAGATCTCTGCTCCAAGAACTCTTGCAATAAGGCATTGGAACTCAAAGGCAAGCATGGGGCATTTCAAAAACCTCTGCTTTGGACAATAAGAAATTTCAATCCTGCCTATGAAAGTTGCAGATCCTTGGGCTATAGAATCTGATTTCAACAATAAATTGCCCTGGATTCTAGAAACTAGATGAAGATGGCTCTGAATGGGACCCATTTCTCCTTTATGGAGAAAATGATCAATTATACCGTGGATGTGGAAAGACTGTGTCTAAGGCCCTGGGTTACTAAGCTAATCCACAACACATATGCCAGCAGATTTAATATTAAGAGAGGACCCAGGCAGATCTGTTCTCTAGATAGTACCAACCACAGCCCAAAACAATCTGCAAACCCCTGGGAATAAATTTGTGACATCAGCCACAGCCCTAACACACAGATTCCACAGGCACTCCTAGCTCAAAATTAACAGGTGGAGTATTGGTCTGGGAATGAATTGCAGAGAAATTTTGTGATTATTGCTTTCAGATATGTCAACCAAACGTCCACTATGCACTCTTTTAACCCTCAGCACATTGTCTTCCATCTCAAATGACCTGTCCACTTTAGAGTGTGCATTCCAGTAAAACACAGTTTCCCCTTTACTGCTCCCTCACCTCCCTCAGGTCCTGCACTGATTTCCATTCTCTAATTTGCCTTCTACTCTTTCCAGGTTATGTGAGAATTTTCTGACTTTTGAAGTAAGAGATGTTTGGGCATTTTTCAGCAGGGTTCCTGAGTCAAGGGCTGGGAGAGTGTATGTTTATCTTGCTGTATACATGGGAGAGAGTGAGCGAAGTTTGCACTGGTACTCTGCCAGTTTGGCGTGGATAAATTAACACAATTTAGTCATAACTCACAGACACTTGATTCTTGTTTAGCTATTTTTCTGTATATCAGTTGTGGGAGGATGTGTCCAAAAACTCCAGGTCTGACAATATGTTCATACCTCATTGCAGACTTTCAAATAATAAACAGAATTGAATTACATACATGGGAAATGTATCAAAATAAATACAGTTTTAGAAACATACTATATCTAACTATAAGACAGAGTTGCCAAATTTAGGTACCAGCTTGAAATATCCAAATAAGAAAAATGCACAGAAAATATAAATTAGCAGCCAAAAGTCATGAAGGAGGCAGGTCAACAGTTTTCTCTTGGTGCCTCCAGCACTAACAGAAACAATGAAATAATTCTTAGAACCATTAACAACCACAACCCTAGGTTTCCATTGTGCATGTGGTGCCCTTTCCTAATAATGACACATACTGGTCAATGTTGGCGATTCAACGGGAAAAATTATTATTTAGGAAACCACAAAGAAACCCAAACAATGTATTTTTACATAGGCTTGGTTTCAATAGCACTTAGAGATATTATAGATATGAGAACACTGCCGCAGCTTTGCTAGGCTATTGAGAATCATGTGCTCGTCTATCAAAGATGAGAATGTTTAATCGACTAATTATGTTGAGAAAAGCAATTTAACCCAAAAAATACAGCAATCACATTATATCCTGCTCCTGGGACTTGACAAAAGGGAAAAGACTGTCCACAAAAGAAGTGTCACTACATATCTATCCCAACAATTACACTTCATTTCAATAACTGAATTATAATAGTTACAAATACTGTTTTGAAAAAATGAGGATAAATAAATATCCAAATTCAGGCAAAAAATTCACTCACTTACAAAACTCCCTTCACACCAAAGTAGACATAAGCCCAGCATTTGCTGAATCTAGGGGAAGATCATCATTTCAAGTTGTGAGCGAAGAATTCAATACCAATATATTTTAGTCGAGAGTAGTTGACAATGGAGGAGTTCACTGTTGTGCACAGAATGTGAAGGAGGAGGAACTCTGATACAAGGAGGGGCTTGCTCAGCTCCTACTGGCTTCATTGCAACTCAAGTGCTGAATCTTTGAAATGGATACATGAGGGGAGGGGGGAAGAGCAAGTGCTTGGTACCAAGGGCCAACCCTGGGAAAAGGCTTACCTGTGCTTCGTGCTTGGTCGTCTGAGTGGTTTATAAATGCCCCTTGGGACGTGTGGATTCTCACGACCTCTTCCAAGAACATGAGCGCTTTTATCATCTCTGCCATCTCTTCTCTTTTAGACGTCAGTAATCTTGGACCCGTTCTTGGTGCAGAGAATTGAGTACCTTCCTAAAGTGCACGTTGACACTCCATATGTTTCTGCCAGTATCAGCGAGGTTCAATATGTCTCATGAATGTCTTTTGAGCCTGGTATTCTCAACAGAAGTCTCCATGCCAGTATTCTCCATTGTAGCAGAACAACTCTCATCAATGTGTTCGCATCTCACCTCAATTTGTGCAGCCAGCTTTTCTGCCAACTTCCTTCATGTCTCCTATAAAGTCAAATTCTAAAGGACAGGGCAAGTCTGAAAGTACCTCGGAGCCTCACCTGTAAGCTGATGACAGGCAGATCTTCCACTATCTGCCCTTTCAGATTCTGGAAACTGACCCGTGAACTCAGGCCATTGCGCAGCACGAGTATCTCGAACTTACACAGATTCCAGAAAAAGAGACTTAAGCCAAGCTCCATAGAGGGCGGTACCGCCTCCATGACACTGATCCACCCACAGAATTCTACCCAGTTACCTTGGATCCACCAGCCACAACAATCCTGGCAGAACACACCAAGATTCCACCTGGAATCCAACCGGTAACTGCCATCCCCAATGGTTGCTGCATCTTGTCAGTGTTGGGGGAGGGGCTGCATCAGACGAGAGGTTCCAAAGGTAAATGTGATTCTCTCCATTAGCGTCCCATGATCAGTTTTTTCTTCCCTCTATCCTTTTGTACAGATCTGTATACACAGTACAAACGGAGGGAATTCTGTCCATGTTGTTTATGGTTTCACACGTCTTTAAACTTTCTAACTGTTAACATTACACCAAGACCCACTATAAGAATCTTTTGTTTGTGTAATATCCATTCACCCACAATGCATATCCGTCTGTTGCTTTTCTGCTGAAATACACACTCTCTCAGAACATGGATCCATTTGTTTCATGGGGGCTGAAATTCCTAGAAGTGAAACCAATCCCAATGTGCACTTTCCTGTCTGTCTCTTTTGCTCTTAGTACAGTTTTGCAGAGCTACTTGTCTTTGTTATAGGTGTATGCCATTTATTCTCTACGTAGGGTTGAATATGCCATTCATTGATCCTGTTGGAAGACTTGTAAACCTATATCACGGACTATGACTCCATCTTATTCAAAATCGGCATTTGGGTTAGGTCACGATATGCTCTTTTGAATCAATATTTATGAATATTTATGCACGTGTCTGTGTTCTGAATACATGTGTGTTGATTACATGAAAGCCTCGATACTGGGTCAATGCAGGCTGAATCATCCTTGACATCACTTTGAGTAATTTATTTTGAATTATCATGTTTCCTTTGGATAGATGTCAGCCAACCGTACACTTTTTGTGTTTATTTGTTTGATTGTTTGTTTGCTTGTTGTTCGTTTTGCAAACACATTACGCCATGAATCTCTCCGTTTGCTTCAGAGAGTTATGTAAGCTGATTTACTTAGTATAGTGCTGAAAATCACCTATGATTTCCTGCTCCCCACTTCCATTTTCAGGATTTTGATTTCCTCATTGCCTTTTTGTTTTATTCTTTGAAACTCATTGCTCTTCTTGCATTTCCAATAATGGTTTTCTTATTTACATTTCTACTTGCTACTTTTCGATTCAGGGTGGAATTCTCAATCTTCCTTTAAGGATAAGTTCCTAACTGCTGAATTCTTCTAAGTTTTGCCGGTCTGTGAAATGATCTAGCTCTGCCTTTAATAGGAATGGCAGTCTTGTAGCATAGGCTACCATAGATTGCAGCTTTTTCTTATTCAGGATTTGGTCTATGTCCTGTCACTCCTTCTATCCTGCAATATTCCTCTCGAAATATAAGCTGAAACCCCTCTGGAGGTAGTGTTGTGACTAAGTTGTTTTCCACTAGATGCATTTAAAATCACTCGGTTGATCATGAACTTTGTTGATTTGAATAATACTGCTGAATGTAGGTGTATTGGGTTTCCACCTCCTTTGGTATGTGTAATTTCTGATTTCGTATACCTCATTCTTTCTTGTCTTTCAGCAAGTTACAGTCTGATTTTTCTACAAATATCTTTTCAGACTTTTTTTGTTAATCTTGCTTTTCCATCTGGGACTCTTACGAATCTTACTCTTTCATGATTTGTCTTACCCCAGGCTTCAACAGCAATGTTTGCATTGGGTTGCACTTCTTTTTCTATGTCTTCTTCTGATCGAGGGATTTCTGTTCCCCTGTCTTCACAGTCTTTCACGAGTCCGTCTGCATTATCAAGTCTGCTTTGGACTGACTTTAGCCCTGATATTATCTCATCCTTGAGTTTTCTGATATTATTTGGCTCGTTTTTAGAGTTTCTCTTCCCCTTTCCTGGATAACTGCCTTTTGTGATTCTGAGACACTGTTGTACTTCATGTTTTCCTCACCTCAGTTTTCAATACTTGCTCTGGTAGCGTTTTGCAGTCTAGATGTTTGAAAGCTTATTTTTTGGGCCTTCAAACTCTTTGGAACTGAAAATGGTACTTCCTGTTTCTTTTACTATACTTCTTTATCTCTACTGGTCAAGTAATATCAGATATCTAATATAGATTTATAGGGCTTTGTTAAGTGAAAATTTTAGACCATTGGGTGTACAAAGTTCCATGATATTTCTGTGAGGGCAATTTTCCCTAGGCATTGATGCCATGTCCTGTTCCTGTGTGTGTTGTCTGGTATATCTCTAATTGCTGGTGTTGCCTTTGTTGTGATGAACACACCATATTTTTTCAATTAGTAAAACTTCGTTTTATTGCACTTACCTCACAATTCTGAAAGTGCAGAGTACACTTCCTGTTCTGGAAATGAAGCTTAAAGGTTTTCAGCACGGCATTCTGCTGTATGTCATATTGGAGTCTTTCCAAAACAGCAAACTGAGAGTGTGCTTGTGCTTTCTATTGCCATGGGAATGTCCCAACGTTACCAGTTCTTCCCAGAGCTCCTCTGTCTACAGAAACACCAGTGGAAACATATGTATGGATGCCATAAATCAGGGCCTGCTTGAATGATCCCGCAGACCGATCTTTGTGTCCTCTGGGCAGTACCATGTCAGTGCCATCCAAAATGTAGCATCTGCATTTGGGAGATAATGCTGAAGGAAATGCTTCAACTTCTCACGTTGTGGACTTTGACCACTCTTCCTTGATCCCTCATCCTTGGGTCATGGGTGCACGAATGCAACCACAGAGCTGTACCGAATTCTCTTCCTCAAACCAATCCATAATCCCTGTCCAGGTTATGACTGTAGCAGATCCTAAAGGTTTTCATACTGATTTCAAGCCCAAGGGCCACTGAATCCCTCAGACCAGTTGCACGACATCTCTGATTGAGCCCCACACGTGCTCTATTGGTAAAATGCCAAATTGATCCTGGGCCTGCAAAATGCAGTGGATGTGGCCATGGCACATATCGAAAAACTCAACCTCACACGCCAATGTGGTTGCTTTCTTACTGGGGTAACAGGTCGGTTTGCTCTCTTGATAGAACCCACCACAACCCACAATGCACTCCAGATCCCTGAGACTCAGCGTGTGCCATTATCTGTAGCTCTATGCCTCATTTTCCGCTGCCTCTTCTGGCTCAAATTTGGCAGATCGGATCTTGGTCTCAGAATCAATTGTGGGGATATTTTATGCTGATTTCTATGAGTTATGTCAGCCAAGCATCTGCTGTGCACTCTTCTAACACTCAGCGCATTACCTACAATCCCATCTGTGCTGTCCGCTTGAGAGTGTGCGTCCAAGTAAAACAGAGTTTCACCTTTGCTGCTCCATCAGCAGAGGTCAGATCCTGCACAGATTTCCATTCTCTACTTTGCCTTCTCCTGCTTCCAGGTTTTCTGAGGCCTCATCCTGTCTTTGGAAGTAACAGACCACACTTTGGAAAGTGTCCTGTGCCAAGGGCTGGGTGAGTGGATGTTTACATTGCTGTGTACATGGGTGGGAGTGAGCGCAGTTTGCACTGGTTCTCTGCCAACTGGGCATCGATAAATCAACACTTTACAGATATAATTCACAGAATTGTGATGTTTGTTTAGCTCTGTTTAATATGCAGCCATGGTGGGAGGGTCTGTCAGTAGCCTCCAATTTTCACATTGTGTTGATAACTCAGTTGCAGTTTTTAAGAAGATTAATAGAATTGATTTACATGTTTTGGGATTTATAAGAAAATGAAGGTAGATTTTGAAACATACTAAATCCACCTAGATGCCAGACCTATCAATTTTGTAACATTATGTCAACTATAAGAAAAATATAGACAGTTATAAAGTAAAATCACTGTCCAATAATTTGAAGGGGATATGTCAACTCTTTACTGTTGAAGCCTCCAACACCAACCGGAACCATGAAGTACCTATTGGAACCACGAAATAACCGAGAACCTGGGTTTCCCTTGTGCATGTGGTTCCCTTTACTCACAATGACACATACTGGCCAATGTTGGCATTTCAAGGGGTAACATTCCTCTTTAGGAAAATACAAGAAAAACCAAACAAAATTATACATTTAGGCTTGATTCCAAAGCACCTAGAGGCATTTTAGCTATGAGAACCCTGCTGCAGCTCTGCTAGGCAATTGAGAACCAATTGTTCTTCTATCATTGATGAGAACGCTTAATCATCCGATCATATTGGGTAAATAAATTTCACACAACCAAGTGTGCACCCCCATGATATCGTGCACCCGTGGCTTGTCTGAAGGGAAAGACGCCCCACATAACCTGTGTCTTTAATGTCTTTCATGACTTTTACAGTTCAGTTCACTCTCTGACTTATAATATTTGACTATACTGTCTTGAAATACTGAGGCCTAATACATATTTAATTTCAGTCAAAAATTCCCCTCACCTACCACACTCCCTTCATCCGAAAAAGACTTAACCACAGCATTTGCTGAATCTACGGGAAGGTCATCATTTCTTTGTGTGAGCTGAGTAGTTAATTCCTATCTATTTCAGTCGAGAGTATTTGACCTTTAAGGAATTCACCATTCTTCACAGAGTGTGAAGTTGGAGGAATTCTGATTCTAGGAGGGGCTTGCTCTTCTCCTACTGGCTTCATTGCAGCTCAGGATCTGATTCTTTAAAATGGATGACTGAGTGGAGGGGTGGGAAGTGCAAGTGCCTGATAGCTATGCCCAAACCTGGGAAAAGGCTTACCTGGGCTTGGTGCATTTTGGTCTGAATGGTTTGTAAATGCCCCTTGGGACCTGTGGATTCTCGTGACCTCTTCCAAGAACATGAGCGCTTTTATCATCTCCGCCATCTCTTCTCTTATAGATGTCAGGAATCTTGGACCCGTTCTTGAAGCAGGGAATTGAGTAACTTTCTCAAGTGCACGTTGACACTCCGTATATTTCTACCAGTATCACCGAGGTTCAGTAGGTCTCATGAAAGAATTTCGAGCCTGGAATTCTCTAGAGAAGCCTCCATGCCGGTATTCTCCATTGTAGCAGAACAACTCTCATCAATATGTTCGCATCTCAGCTCAATCCATCCAGCCAACTTTTCTGCCAGGTTCTCTTCGTGTCTCCCATAAAGTCGACTTCAACAGGACTGGGCAAGTCTGGAAGTAACTCTGAGCCTCACTAGTATGCTGATGACAGGCAGATCTTCCACTGTCTGCCCTTTCAGATTCTGGAATCTGACCCGTGAACTCAGGTCTTTGGGCAGCAGCAGTAACTCGAACTTGCACAGCTTCCCGAGCAAAAGACCAAAGCCAAGCTCCACAGAGGGCGGCAGACCCTCCATCACACTGATCCACCCACAGAATTCTGCCCAGGTACCTTGGTTCCATCAGCCACAACAAGCCTCGCAGTACACAGCAACATTCCTTCTGGAATTCCATCCGGTAACTGCCATCCCCAATGGTTGCTGCATTATTTCAGTGTTGGGGGTGATGCTGCATTAGACTAGAGGTTCCTAAGGGAAACGTGATTCAATCCACTGGCGTCCAATCGTCCTTTTTTCTTCCCGCTTTCCTTTGGTCCAGACTGTATACAGAGTACAAACGGAGGGAAGTGTGTCCAATTTTAGTTTATGTTTTCACACGTCTTGATACTTTCTAACAGTTCACATTACATGGAGACCCACTAAAGTAAAGTCATGTTTGTGTAATATCCATTCACCCAGAATACATATCCGTCTGTTGCTTTCTGCTGAAACATCCACACTCTCAGAACATGGATCCATTTGTTTCATGGGGGCTGAAATTCCTCGAAGTGAAACCAATCCCAATGTGCCCTTTGTAGTCTGTCTCTTTTGCTCTTAGTACAGTTTGGCAGAGCTACTTGTCTTTGCTATAGGCTTATGCCGTTTCTTCTCTACGTAGGGTAGAATATGACATTCGTTCATCCTGTTGGAAGACTTGTAAGTGTATATCACGTTCTATGAACCAATCATATTCAAAACCGTCATTTGGTTTGGGTCACGATATGCACTTATGAATCAATATTTATGAATATGAATGCACGCATCTGTTTTCCGAATACAAGTGTGTTGAGTACATGCTAGCCGCCATACTGGGTCGATGCTTGCTGAATGATCCTTGACATCACTTTGAGTATTTTGTATCGAATAATCATGGTTCCTTGGTATATGTCAGCCAACTGTAACCTTTTGGTGTTTGTTTGTTTGATTGTTTGTTTGTTTTGCAAACACATTAGGCCATGCATCTCTCCTTTTGCTTCAGACAGACAATAATATAAGCTGATTCACTTAAGATAGTGCTTAAAATCAACTATGATTTCCTGCTACCCTCTCCCATCTTTAGGATTTTGATGTCCTCCTTGCCTTCTTCTTGTTTCTTCTTTGCAACTCATGCTCTTCTTGCATTTCCAATAATGGTTTTCTTATTTCCATTTCATCTTGCTACATTTCTACTCAGGGAAGGATTCTCAACTTGTGTTTTAGGATCAGTTTCAAACTGCTGAATTCTTTTAAGATTTGCTGGTCAGTGAAATTCCCTAGCTCTGCCGTTCTTAGAAAAGGCGGTCATTTGGCATTGGTTACCGTAGATTGCAGCTTTTTCTCATTGAAGATATGGCCTATGTCCTGGCACTCCTCCCTGTCCAGCAAAATTTCTGCCGAGATATGAGCTGAAACCCCACTGGAGGTTCTATTGTGACTAAGTTGCTTTCCTCGAGGTGCATTTTAGATCACTGGGATGATCATGAAATTTGTTTATTTGAATTCTACAGCTGCTTGTTGGTGTATTGGGATTTCACCTCCTTTGGATGCTGTGTACTTCCTGAATTCGTATAGATGATCCTTTCATGGCTTTCAGCATGTTTCATTGTGATTCTTCTACAAACACCTTTTCAAAATTTTTTATTTTATCTCTTGCTTTTCCTTTTGGGACTCTTATGAATCCTATTCTTTCATGCTTTGTCTTACATCAGGATTCAACAGTGATGTTAGCGTTGGTTTGCACTTGCTTTTCTGTGTCTTTATCTGATCAAGGGATTTATGTTCCCCTGTCTTCACAGTCATTCACGAGTCCCTCTGCATTATCTAGTCTGCTTAGGACTGACTTTAGCCCAGTTATTATCTCATCCATTGAGTTTTCTGATATTATTTGGTTCTTCTCTAGAGTTTCCCTTCCCCTTTTCTGGTATTCTGACTTTTGTGATTCTGAGACTCTGTTGTACTACAGTGTTTTTCTCACCTCCGTTTTCAAAGCTTGCTCTGGTAGAGTTTTGCATCTAGTTGCTTGAAAGCTTATTGTTTGGGCCTTCAATCTCTTTGGAACTGAAATGGTACTTCCTGTTTCTTTTACTATATTTCTTTTACTATCTTGGTCAAGTACAATCAGGTATTTAATATAGACTTATAAGGCTTGGTTAAGTGAAAAATTTAGACTATTTGGTGTACGCAATTCCATAATATTTCTGTGAGGACAAATTTCCCTAGACATTGAGGCCATGCCCTGTTCCTGTGTATGATGTCTGGTATATCTCTAATTGATGGTGATGCATTTGATGTGATGAAAACACCATACTGTTTCAGTTAGTAGAACTTCATTTTTATTACACTAATCTCACAATTCTGAAAGGGCACAGGGCACTTCCTCTAGTGGAAATGAAGCTTCTATAGGTTTTCAGCTCTGCATTCTTCTGCATGTCATTTTGAAGTGTCTCCAAAACAGCCAACATAGAGTGCACTTGTACTTTCTACTTCCATGGGAATGTCCCAATGTTACCAGTTCTTCCCAGAGCTTCTCTGTCTACAGAAACACCAGTGGAAGCATATGTATGGATGTCATACATCAGGGCCTGCTGGGATGATCCCGCAGACCGACCTATGTGTCCTCGGTGCAGTACCCTGTCAGTGCCGTCCAAAATGTAGCATCTGCATTTGGGTGATAATGCTGTAAGAAATGCTTCATCTTCTCATGCTGTGGACTTTGACCACTCTTCCTATTTCTCCCATTCTTGAGTAATGTGTTCATGAAGGCAACCACAGAGCTGTTCCGCATCATCTGCCTCAAACCAGACAGTAATCCCAATCCAGGTTATGAATGCAGCAGATCCTAAATCTTTTAATACTGATTTCAAACCCAACGTGCCCTGGAACCCTCAGTCCAGATGCATGATACCTCTGATTGAGCCCCACTCTTGCTCTATTGGCAAAATGTCAAATTGGACCCTGGTCCTGCAGATGAAGTGGATGTGGCCATAGGACATATCGAAAAACTCAACCACATGCGCCAGTGCGGTTGCTGTCTCACTGAGGTCACAGTTCTCTTTGCTCTCTTGAAAGTACCCACCAAAACCCACAACGCACTCTAGATCCCTGAGTTCTGTGAGAGCCATCATCCGTAGCCCTACCCTGCTTTTTCCGCTACCTCTGCTAGCTCAGATATGGCAGCTCGGATCTTGGTCTCAGATTCAATTGTGGGGATATTTTGAGCTTATTGCTTTGAGTTCTGCCAGCCAAGCATCTGCTGTGCACTCTTCTAAAACTCAGCGCATCACCTTCAATCCCATGCCTGCTGCCCGCTTGAGAGTGTGCTTCCAAGGAAAACAGAGTTTCACCTTTGATGCTCCATTACCAGAGGTCAGATCCTGCACTGGTTTCCATTCTCTACTTTGCCTTTTCCTGCTTCCGGTTTTTCTGAGGCCTCATCCTGTCTTTGGAAGTAACAGAACACTCTTAGGCAAGTGTCCTGTGCCAAGGGCTGGGTGAGTGTGTGTTTACAATGTTTTGTGTATGGTAGCTAGTGAGAGCAGTTTGCACTGGTTCTCTTCCTACTGGGCATCGAGAAATCAACACTTTTCACAAATAATTCACAGAAATAGGATATTTGTTCCGCCCCGATTTCTTTACAGCCATTGTCGGTGGGATTTTCTGAAGAATCCAGCTTTGACCTTATGTTGATAAGGCAGGTGCAGCCTTTCAGAAAGTTAACAGTATCGATTTACATGTTTTGGGATTTATATGAAGGTGAAGTTAGATTTTGACAATTACCAAATCAACCTAGAGCCACACTTGACAGTTTCTGTAAGATTTTGTCAGCTCTAAGGGATAAACAGACAGTCTCAATGTAAAATAACAGTCCAAAACTTTCAAGGGGACATGCCAACTCTTTTCTCTTGAAGCCTCCAACAACAAAGGAAATAATGAAAAAGCTATTGGAACCATGAAATAACTCCCATCCTGTGTTTCACTTGTGCACCTGGTGCCCTTTAATCCCAATGACACATACTAAGCAATGTTGGCATTTCAAGGGGTAACATTCCTCTCTAGGAATATACAAGAAAATCTAAACAGAATATATATATTTAAGGTTGATTCCAAAAGCACCTAGAAGCATTTAACTATGAGAAGCCTGCTGCAGATATGCTAGGCTATTAAGAACCAGGTGCTCTTCTATCAGTGCTGAGAAGAATTAATCATCCGATCATGTTGGGCGAAGCAATTTAACACAATCAAGTCTGCACCTCCAAGATATCGTGCACCCGGGGCTTGACGGAAGTGAATGACTGTCCACATAACCTGTGTCTTTAATGTGTTTGGCGACTTTTACAGTTCAGTTCACTATCTGACTTCTAATATTTTCCTGTACTGTCTTGAAAAACTGAGGCCTAATACATATTCAAGTTCATTCAAAGATTCCCCTGACTTCCCACACTCCTTTCAGCCCAAAGTATACATAAACCCAGCATTTCCTTAATCTAAGGGAAGGTCATCATTTCTTTGTGTGAGCTAAGTATTCAATTCCTATCTATTTCAGTCGAGAGTATTTGACCTTTAAGGAGTTCACAGTTGTTCACCGAGTGTGAAGCAGGTGGAACTCTGATTCTAGTAGGGGCTTGCTCTCCTCCTACTTGATTCATTGCAGCTCAGGTTCTGATCCATTGAAATGGATGCCTGAGTGGAGTGGAGGGAAGAGCATGTGATTGATAGCTAGGCACAAACGTGGGAATAGGCTTACCTGTGCTTGGTGCATTTCGGTCTGAATGATTCTTAAATGCCCCTAGGGATGTGTGGATTCTCACGACCTGTTCCAAAAAATGAGCGCTTTTATCATCTCTGCCATCTCTTCTCTTTTAGACGTCAGGAATCTTGGACTCGTTCTTGGAGCAGATAATCGAGTAACTTTCTCAAGGACACGTTGAATCTCCGTATGTTTCTGCCAGTATCAGCGAGGTTCAGTAGGTCTCATGACTGTCTTTCGAGCCTGGTATGCTCTAGAGATGTCTCCATGCCGATATTCTCCACTGTAGCAGAACAACTTTCATCAATGTGTTCACACATCTCCTCAATCCATGCAGCCAGTGTTTCTGCCAGCTTCTCTTCGTGTCTCCCATAAAGTCGACATCAACAGGACTGGGAAAGTCTGAAAACACCTCAGAGCCTCACCATTAAACTGATGACAGGCAGATCTTCCACTGTCTGCCCTTTCAGATTCTGGAAACTGACCCGTGAACTCAGGTCTTTGGGCAGCAGCAGTATCTTGAACTTAAACAGCTTCCCGTACAAAAGACCTAAGCCAATCTCCACATAGGGCAGCAGACCCACCATCAAACTGATCCACCCACAGAATTCTGCACATTTACCTTTGATCCACCAGCCGCAACATGCCTCGTGATACACACCAATATTCCACCTGGAATCCAACCGGTAACTGCCATCCCCAGTGGTTGATGCATCAAGTCCGTATTGGGGGTGATGCTGCATTAGACGAGAGTTTCCTAAGGGAAATGTGATTCTATCCACAAGGGTCCCATGGTCCTTTTGTCTTCCCTCTTTCCTTTTGTTCAGATCTGTATAAACAGTACAAACGGAGGGAAGTGTGTCCATGATCAGTTTATGGATTCACACCTATTTAAACTTTCTAACAGTTCACAGTACACGGAGACCCACTCAAGGAAACTCATGTTTGTGTAATATCCATCCACCCAGATTACATATCCGTCTGTTGCTTTCTGCTGAAACACCCACACTCTCAGTACATGGATCCATTTGTTTCATGGGGGCTGAAATTCCTAGAAATGAAACCAATCCCTACGTGCACTTTCCTGTCTGTCTCTTTTGCTCTTAGTACAGTTTTGCAGAGCTACTTGTCTTTGTTATAGGCTTATGCAATTTCTTTTCTACGTAGGGTAGAATTAGGCATTCGTTCATCCTGTTGGAAGACTTGTAAGTCTATATCCGGTTCTATGACCCACCCTTATTCAAAACCGTCATTTGGGTTGGCTCAAGATATGCACTTCTGGATCAGTATCTATGAATAGTAATGCACGCGTCTGTTTTTGGAATACAAGTGTGTTGATTACATGCTAAAAGCGAAAATAGTTCGATGCGTGCTGAAGGATCCTTGACATCACTTTGAGTATTTTGTCTTGAATAATCATGGTTGTTTGGTATATGTCAGCCAACTGTAACTTTTGGTGTTTGTTTGTTTGTCTGATTGTTTTGCAAACAAATTAGGCCATGCATCTCTCCTTTTGCTTCAGACAGACAGTCATGTAAGCTGATTCACTTAAGATAGTGCTTAAAATCATCTATGATATCTTGCTACTCTCTCCCATTTTTAGGATTTTGATGTACTCCTTGCCTTCTTCTTCTTACTTCTTTGCAACTCAGGCTCTTCCTGCATTTGCAATAATGGTTTTGTTATTTCCATTTCATCTTGCTACTTTTCTACTCAGGGTAGGATTCTCAATTTTTGTTGTAGCATCAGTCTCAAACTGCTGAATTCTTTTAAGGTTTGCCTGTCAGTGAAATTCCCTAGCTGTGCCGTTGTTATAAACGGCGGTCATTTGGCATAGGCTACCCAAGATTTCAGCTTTTTCTCTTTCAGGATATGGTCTATGTCCTGGCACTCCTCCTCGAGATGCAAAATTTCTGCCGAGATATCAGCTGAAACCCCTCTGGAGGTTCTGTTGGGACTAAGTTGCTTTCCTCGAGGTGCATTTTACATCACTGGGATGATCATGAAATTTGTTTATTTGAATTCTACAGCTGCTTGTTGGTCTATTGGTATTCCACCTCTTTTGGACGCTGTGTACTTCCTGAATTCGTATAGATGATAGTTTCTTGGCTTTCAGCAAGTTTCATTCTGATTTTTCTACAAATTCCTTTTCAGAATTTATTATTTTATCTCTTGCATTTCCATTTTGGATTCCTATGAGTCTTATTCTTACCTGCCTTGTCATCACCCAGGATTCAACAGTGATGTTAGCGTTGGTTTGCACTTGCTTTTCTGTGTCTTCTTCTGATCGAAGGATTTCTGTTCCCCTGTCCTCACAATCATTCACGAGTCCCTCTGCATTATGTAGTCTGCTTAGGATTGACTTTAGCCCAGTTTTTATCTCATCCATTGAGTTTTCAAGTACTATTTTGTTCATGTTTAGAGTTTCTCTTCCCCTTTTCTGGTATTCTGCCTTTTGTGATTCTGAGGCAGTGTGGTTCATCAGTGTTTTCCTCACCTCCATTTTCAGAGCTTGCTCTGGTGTCGTTTTGCCGTCTAGTTGTTTGAAAGCTTATTTATTGGCCCTTCAATCTCTTTCGAACTGAAATTGGTAATTCGTTTTTCTTTTACTATAATTCATTTACACTAAATTTCAGGAAATATCATGTATTTAATATAGACTTATAGGGCTTGGGTAAGTGCAAACTTTAGACTCTTTTGTGTACACAATTCCATGGTATTTCTGTGAGGATAATTTTCCCTAGACCTTGATGCCATGCCCTGTTCCTGTGTGTGTTGTCTGGTATATCTCTAAATCCTGGTGTTGCATTTGTTGTGATGAACACACCATACCGCATCAGTTAGTAGAACCTCATTTTTATTACACTAATCTCACAATTCTGAAAGGGCACAGGGCACTTCTTCTAGTGGAAATGAAGCTTCTATAGGTTTTCAGCTCTGCATTCTTCTGTATATCATTTTGAAGTGTCTACAAACCAGCCAACGTAGAGTGCGCTTGTACTTTCTACTGCCACGGGAATGTCCCAATGTTACCAGTTCTTCCCAGAGCTTCTCTGTCTACAGAAACACCAGTGGAAGCATATGTATGGATGTCATATTTCAGGGCCTGCTGGGATGATCGAGCAGACAGACCTATGTGTCCTCGGTGCAGTACCCTGTCAGTGCCGTCCAAAATGTAGCATCTGCATTTGGGTGATAATGCTGTAAGAAATGCTTCATCATCTCATGCTGTGGACTTTGACCACTCTTCCTAGTTCTCTCATTCTTGAGTTATGGGTTCACGAACGCAACCACAGAGCTGTTCCTCATCCTCTGCCTCAAACCAGAGTTTAATCCCAATCCAGGTTATGAATGTAGCAGATCCTAAAAATTTTAATACTGATTTCAAACCCAACGCCCCCTGGAACCCTCAGTCCAGATGCATGATATTTCTGATCGAGCCCCACACGTGCTCTATTGGCAAAATATCAAATTGGACCCTGGTCCTGCAGATGCAGTGGATGTGGCCTTAGGACATATCGATAAACTCAACCTCACGCGCCAGTGCGGTTGCTGTCTCACTGAGGTCACAGTTCTCTTTGCTCTCTTGAAAGTACCCACAAAAACCCACAACGCACTCTAGATGCCTGAGTTGTGCGAGAGCCATCATCCGTAGCCCTACCCCGCTTTTTCCGCTGCCTCTGCTAGCTCAGATTTGGCAGCTCGGATCTTGGTCTCAGATTCAATTGTGGGGATATTTTGAGCTGATTTCTTTGAGTTCTGTCAGCCAAGCATCTGCTGTGCACTCTGCTAATACTCAGAGCATCAACTTCAATCCCATGCCTGCTGCCAGCTTGAGAGTGTGCTTCCAAGTAAAACAGAGATTCACCGTTGATGCTCCATTACCAGAGTTCAGATCCTGCACTGGTTTCCATTCTCTACTTTGCCTTTTCCTGCTTCCGGTTTTTCTGAGGCCTCATCCTGTCTTTGGAAGTAACAGAACACTCATCGGAAAGTGTCCTTGCCAAGGGCTGGGTGAGTGTGTGTTTACAATGTTTTGTGTATGGTAGCTAGTGAGAGCAGTTTGCACTGGTTCTCTTCCTACTGGGCATCGACAAATCAACACTTTTCACAAATAATTCACAGAAATTGGATATTTGTTTCGCTCCGTTTTTTTACAGCCATCGTCCGAGGGGTTTTCCGAAGACTCCAGCTTTGACCTTATGTTGACAAGGCAGTTGCAGACTTTAAGAAAGATAACAGTATAAATTTACATGTTTTGGGATTTATATGAAAGTGAATTTACATTTTGAATATTACCAAATCAACCTAGAAGCCAGACTTGACAATGTCTGCAAGATTTTGTCAGCTCTAAGGAAATACAGATAGTCTCAATGTAAATTAGCAGTCCTAAAGTTTGAAGGGGACATGCCAACCTTTTCTCTTGAAACCTCCAACAACAAAAGAAAGAATGAAATACTTTTGGAAACTTGAAATAACCCCCAATCTGGCTTTCCTTTGTGCACCTTGTGCCCGTTACTCCCAATGACACATACTAGGCAATGTTGGCATTTCAAGGCGTAACATTCCTCTCTAGGAATATACAAGAAAATCTAAACAGAATATATACATTTAGGCTTGATTCCAAAATCACCTAGAGACATTTAACTATGAGAAACCTGCTGCAGCTATGCTAGGCTATTGAGAACCAGGTGATTTTCTATCAGTGCTAAGAAGGCTTAATCATCCGATCATGTTGGGTAAAACAATTTAACACAACCAAGTCTGCACCTCCAATATATAGTGCACCCGGGGCTTGACGGAAGTGAATGACTGTCCACATAACCTGTGTCTTTAATGTGTTTGGCGAAATTTACAGTTCAGTTCATTATCTGACTTCTAAAAATTTCCTGTACTGTCTTGAAAAACTGAGGCCTAATACATATTCAAGTTCATTCAAAGATTCCCCTCACTTCCCACAATCCTTTCAGCCCAAAGAATACTTAACCCCAGCATTTCCTTAATCTAAGGGAAGGTCATAAATTCTTTGTGTAAGCTAAGTATAAATTCCTATATATTTCAGTTGAGAGTATTTGACCTTTAAGGATTTCACTGTTGTTCACCGAGTGTGAAGGAAGAAGAACTCTGATTCTTGTAGGGGCTTGCTCTCCTCCTACTTGATTCATTGCAGCTCAGGTTCTGATCCTTTGAAATGGATGCCTGAGTGGAGTGGAGGGAAGGGCATGTGATTGTTACCTAGGCACAAACTTGGGAATAGTCTTACATGGGCTTGGTGCATTTCGGTCTGAATGATTCGTAAATGCCCCTTGGGATGTGTGGATTCTCACGACCTCTTCCTAGAACATGAGTGCTTTTATCATCTCTGCCATCTCTTCTCTTTTAGACTTCAGGAATTTTGGACCCTTTCTTGGAGCTGAGAATCGAGTTACTTTCTCAAGGGCACGTTGACTCTCCTTATGTTTCTGCCGGAATCAGCGAGGTTCAGTAGGTCTCATGACTGTCTTTCGAGCCTGGTATGCTCTAGAGATGTCTCCATGCCAATATTCTCCACTGTAGCAGAGCAACTTTCATCAATGTGTTCGCACATCTCCTCAATCCATGCAGCCAGTGTTTCTGCCAGCTTCTCTTCGTGTCTCCCATAAAGTCGACGTCAACAGGACTGGGCAAGTCTGAAAATACCTCGGAGCATCACCAGTAAGCTGATGACAGGCAGATCTTCCACTGTCTGCCCTTTCAGATTCTGGAAACTGACCCGTGAACTCAGGTCTTTGGGCAGCAGCAGTATCTCGAACTTACTCAGCTTCCCGAACAAAAGACCTAAGCCAATCTCCACATAGGGCAGCAGACCCACCATCAAACTGATCCACCCACAGAATTCTGCCCAGTTACCTTGGATCCACCAGCCGCAACAAGCCTCGTGGTACACACCATCCGTCCACCTGGAATTCAACTGGTAACTGCCATCCCCATTGGTTGATGCATCAAGTCAGTGTTGGGGGTGATGCTGCATTAGACGAGAGTTTCCTAAGGGAAATGTGATTCTATCCAGAAGGGTCCCATTGTCCTTTTCTCTTCCCTCTTTCCTTTTGTTCAGATCTGTATACACAGTACAAACGGAGGGAATAGTGTCCATGATCAGTTTATGGATTCACACCTATTTAACTTTCTAAGAGTTCACAGTACACAGAGACCCACTCAAGGAAATTCATGTTTGTGTAATATCCATTCACCCAGATTACATATCCGTCTGTTGCTTTGTGCTGAAACACCCACACTTTCAGAACATGGATCCATTTGTTTCATGGGGGCTGAAATTCCTAGAAATGAAACCAAACCCATCGTGCACTTTCCTGTCTGTCTCTTTTGCTCTTAGTTCAGTTTTGCAGAGCTACTTGTCTTTGTTATAGGCTTATGCCATTTCTTCTCTATGTAGTGTAGAATTAGTCATTCATTCATCCTGTTGGAAGACTTCTAAGTCTATATCGCTTCCTATGACCCACCCTTATTCAAAACCGTCATTTGGGTTGGCTCACGATATGCACTTCTGGATCAGTATCTATGAATAGTAATGCACGCGTCTGTTTTCGGAATACAAGTTTGTTGAGTACATGGTAACAGCGATAATAGATCGATGCGTGCTGAATGAACCTTGACATCATTTTGAGTATTTTGTCTTGAATAATCATGGTTGTTTGGTATATGTCAGCCAACTGTAACCTTTTGGTGTTTGTTTGTTTGTCTGATTGTATGTTTTGCAAACACATTAGGCCATGCATCTCTCGTTTTGCGTCAGACAGTCATGTAAGCTGATTCACTTAAGATAGTGCTTAAAATCAACTATGATTTCCTGCTACCCTCTCCCATCTTTAGGATTTTGATGTCCTCCTTGCCTTCTTCTTCTTGCTTCTTTGCAACTCAGGCTCTTCTTGCATTTGCAATAATGGTTTTGTTATTTCCATTTCATCTTGCTACTTTTCTACTCAGGGTAGGATTCTCAATTTTTGTTTTAGGATCAGTCTCAAACTGCTGAATTCTTTTAAGGTTTGCCTGTCAGTGAAATTCCCTATCTCTGCCGTTGTTATAAACGGCGGTCATTTGGCATAGGCTACCCTAGATTGCAGCTTTTTCTCATTCAGGATATTATCTATGTCTTGGCTCTCTTCCCCGTGCTGCAAAATTTCTGCCGAGATATCAGCTGTAACCCCTCTGGAGGTTCTGTTGTGACTATGTTGCTTTCCTCGAGGTGCATTTTGCATCATGAAATTTGTTTATTTGAATTCTACAGCTGCTTTGTCTATTGGTATTCCACCTCTTTTGGACGTAGTGCACTTCCTGAATTCGTATAGATGATACTTTCTTGGCTTTCAGCAAGTTTCATTCTGATTTTTCTACAAATTCCTTTTCAGAATTTATTATTTTATCTCTTGCTTTTCCATTTGGGAATCCTATGATTCCTAATCTTACCTGCCTTGTCTTCACCCAGGATTCAACAGTGATGTTAGCGTTGGTTTGCACTTGCTTTTCTGTGTCTTCTTCTGATCGAGGTATATCTGTTCCCCTGTCCTCACAGTCATTCACGAGTCCCTCTGCATTATGTAGTCTGCTTAGGATTGACTTTAGCCCAGTTTTTATCTCATCCATTGAGTTTTCAGATACTATTGGGTTCATGTTTAAATTTTCTCTTCCCCTTTTCTGGTATTCTGCCTTTTGTGATTCTGAGGCACTGTGGTTCATCAGTGTTTCCCTCACCTCCATTTCCAGAGCTTGCTCTGGTATCGTTTTGCCATCTAGTTGTGTGAAAGCTTATTTTTTGGGCCTTCAATCTCTTTGGAACTGAAAATGGTACTTCCTGTTTCTTTTACTATACTTCTTTTACTCTACAGGTCAGGTAATATCATGTATTTAATATAGACTTATAGGGCTTCGTTAAGTGCAAGTTTTAGACACTTGCTGTACACAATTCCATGGTATTTCTGTGAGGACAATTTTCCCTAGACCTTGATGCCATGCCCTGTTCCTGTGTATGATGTCTGGTATATCTCTGAATCCTGGTGTTGCCTTTGTTGTGATGAACACACCATACTGCTTCAGTTATTAGATCCTCATTTTTATTACACTAATCTCAATTCTGAAAGGGCACAGGGCACTTCCTCTAGTGGAAATGAAGCTTCTATAAGTTTTCAGCTCTGCATTCTTCTGTATGTCATTTTGAAGTGTCTACAAAACAGCCAACGTAGAGTGCGCTTGTACTTTCTACTGCCACGGGAATGTCCCAATGTTACCAGTTCTTCCCAGAGCTTCTCTGTCTACAGAAACACCAGTGGAAGCATATGTATGGATGTCATACTTCAGGGCCTGCTGGGATGATCCCGCCGACCGACCAATGTGTCCTCGGTGCAGTACCATGTCAGTGCCGTCCAAAATGTAGCATCTGCATTTGGGTGATAATGCTGTAAAAATGCTTCATATTCTCATGCTGTGGACTTTGACCACTCTTCCTAATTCTCTCATTCTTGATTTATGGATTCACGAAGGCAACCACAGAGCTGTTTCGCATCCTCTGCCACAAACCAGACTGTAATCCCAATCCAGGTTATGAATGTAGAAGATCCTAAATCTTTTAATACTGATTTCAAACCCAACGCCCCCAGGAACCCTCAGTCCAGATGCATGATACCTCTGATTGAGTCCCACACGTGCTGTATTGGCAAAATTTCAAATTGGACCCTGGTCCTTCAGATGCAGTGGATGTGGCCTTAGGACATATCAATAAACTCAACCTCACGCGCCAGTGCGGTTGCTGTCTCACTGAGGTCACACTTCTCTTTGCTCTCTTGAAAGTACCCACCAAAACGCACAACGCACTCTAGATCCCTGAGTTATGCGAGAGCCATCATCCGTAGCCCTACCCCGCTTTTTCCGCTGCCTCTGCTAGCTCAGATTTGGCAGCTCGGATCTTGGTTCAGATTCAATCGTGGGGATATTTTGAGCTGATTTCTTTGAGTTCTGTCAGCCAAGCATCTGCTGTGCACTCTGCTAATACTCAGCGCATCACCTTCAATCCCCTGCCTGCTGCCAGGTTGAGAGTGTGCTTCCAAGTAAAACAGAGTTTCACCTTTGATGCTCCATTACCAAGGTCAGATCCTGCACTGGTTTCCATTCTCTACTTTGCCTTTTCCTGCTTCCGGTTTTTCTGAGGCCTCATCCTGTCTTTGGAATTAACAGACCACTCTTCGGAAAGTGTCCTTGCCAAGGGCTGGTTGATTGTATGTTTACAATATTTTGTGTATGGTAGCTAGTGAGAGCAGTTTGCACTGTTTCTCTTCCTACTGGGCATCGACAAATCAACAGTTTTCACAAATAATTCACAGAAATTGGATATTTGTTTTGCTCCGTTTTATTACAGCCATCGTTGGAGGGTTTTTCTGAAGACCACAGCTTTGACCTTATGTTTACAAGGCAGTTGCAGTCTTTAAGAAATTTAACAGTATCAATTTACGTGTTTTGGGATTTATATGAAAGTGAGTTTAGTTTTTTAATATTACCAAATCTACCTAGAAGCCAGACTTGACAATGTCTGTAAGATTTTGTCAGCTCTAAGGAAACACAGACAGACTCAATATAAAATAGCAGTCCAAATATTTGAAGGGGACATGCCAACTCTTTTCTCTTGAAGCCTCCAACAACAAAAGGAAGAATGAAATACCTATTGGAACCATGAAATAAACCCCATTCAGAGTTTCCCTTGTGCACCTGGTGCACTTTAATCCCAATGACACATACTAGGCAATGTTGGCATTTCAAGGGGTAACATTCCTCTCTAGGAATATACAAGAATATCTAAACAGAATATATATATTTAGGCTTGATTCCAAAAGCACCTAGAGTCATTTAACTATGAGAATCCTACTGAAGCTATGCTAGGCTATTGAGAACCAGGTGCTCTTCTATCAGTGCTGAGAAGGCTTAATCATTCGATCATGTTGGGTAAAACAATTTAACACAACCAAGTGTGCACCTCCAAGATATAGTACACCCGGGGCTTGACGGAAGTGAATGACTGTCCACATAACCTGTTTCTTTAATGTGGCGTATTTTACAGTTCAGTTCACTATCTGACTTCTAATATTTTCCTGTATTGTCTTGAAAAACTGAGTCCTTATACATATTCAAGTTCATTCAAAGATTCCCCTCACTTCCCACACTCTTTCAGCCAAAAGAATACATAACCCCAGCATTTCCTTAATCTAAGTGAAGGTCATCATTTCTTTGTGTGAGCTAAGTATTCAATTCCTATATATTTCAGTCGAGAGTAATTGACCTTTAAGGATTTCACTGTTTTTCACCGAGTGTGAAGGAGGAGGAACTCTGATTCTAGTAGGGGCTTGCTCTCCTCCTACTGGATTCATTGCAGCTCAGGTTCTGATCCTTTGAAATGGATGCCTGAGTGGAGTGGAGGGAAGAGCATGTGATTGATAGCTAGGCACAAACGTGGGAATAGGCTAACCTGGGCTTGGTGCATTTCGGTCTGAATGATTCGTAAATGCCCCTTGGGATGTGTGGATTCTCACGACCTCTTCCTAGAACATGAGTGCTTTTATCATCTCTGCCATCTCTTCTCTTTTAGACTTCAGGAATTTTGGACCCTTTCTTGGAGCTGAGAATCGAGTTACTTTCTCAAGGGCACGTTGACTCTCCTTATGTTTCTGCCGGAATCAGCGAGGTTCAGTAGGTCTCATGACTGTCTTTCGAGCCTGGTATGCTCTAGAGATGTCTCCATGCCGATATTCTCCACTGTAGCAGAACAACTTTCATCAATGTGTTCGCACATCTCCTCAATCCATGCAGCCAGTGTTTCTGCCAGCTTCTCTTCGTGTCTCCCATAAAGTCGACGTCAACAGGACTGGGCAAGTCTGAAAATACCTCGGAGCATCACCAGTAAGCTGATGACAGGCAGATCTTCCACTGTCTGCCCTTTCAGATTCTGGAAACTGACCCGTGAACTCAGGTCTTTGGGCAGCAGCAGTATCTCGAACTTACTCAGCTTCCCGAACAAAAGACCTAAGCCAATCTCCACATAGGGCAGCAGACCCACCATCAAACTGATCCACCCACAGAATTCTGCCCAGTTACCTTGGATCCACCAGCCGCAACAAGCCTCGTGGTACACACCATCCGTCCACCTGGAATTCAACTGGTAACTGCCATCCCCATTGGTTGATGCATCAAGTCAGTGTTGGGGGTGATGCTGCATTAGACGAGAGTTTCCTAAGGGAAATGTGATTCTATCCAGAAGGGTCCCATTGTCCTTTTCTCTTCCCTCTTTCCTTTTGTTCAGATCTGTATACACAGTACAAACGGAGGGAATAGTGTCCATGATCAGTTTATGGATTCACACCTATTTAACTTTCTAAGAGTTCACAGTACACAGAGACCCACTCAAGGAAACTCATGTTTGTGTAATATCCATTCACCCAGATTACATATCCGTCTGTTGCTTTGTGCTGAAACACCCACACTTTCAGAACATGGATCCATTTGTTTCATGGGGGCTGAAATTCCTAGAAATGAAACCAAACCCATCGTGCACTTTCCTGTCTGTCTCTTTTGCTCTTAGTTCAGTTTTGCAGAGCTACTTGTCTTTGTTATAGGCTTATGCCATTTCTTCTCTATGTAGTGTAGAATTAGTCATTCATTCATCCTGTTGGAAGACTTCTAAGTCTATATCGCTTCCTATGACCCACCCTTATTCAAAACCGTCATTTGGGTTGGCTCACGATATGCACTTCTGGATCAGTATCTATGAATAGTAATGCACGCGTCTGTTTTCGGAATACAAGTTTGTTGAGTACATGGTAAAAGCGATAATAGATCGATGCGTGCTGAATGAACCTTGACATCATTTTGAGTATTTTGTCTTGAATAATCATGGTTGTTTGGTATATGTCAGCCAACTGTAACCTTTTGGTGTTTGTTTGTTTGTCTGATTGTATGTTTTGCAAACACATTAGGCCATGCATCTCTCGTTTTGCGTCAGACAGTCATGTAAGCTGATTCACTTAAGATAGTGCTTAAAATCAACTATGATTTCCTGCTACCCTCTCCCATCTTTAGGATTTTGATGTCCTCCTTGCCTTCTTCTTCTTGCTTCTTTGCAACTCAGGCTCTTCTTGCATTTGCAATAATGGTTTTGTTATTTCCATTTCATCTTGCTACTTTTCTACTCAGGGTAGGATTCTCAATTTTTGTTTTAGGATCAGTCTCAAACTGCTGAATTCTTTTAAGGTTTGCCTGTCAGTGAAATTCCCTATCTCTGCCGTTGTTATAAACGGCGGTCATTTGGCATAGGCTACCCTAGATTGCAGCTTTTTCTCATTCAGGATATTATCTATGTCTTGGCTCTCTTCCCCGTGCTGCAAAATTTCTGCCGAGATATCAGCTGTAACCCCTCTGGAGGTTCTGTTGTGACTATGTTGCTTTCCTCGAGGTGCATTTTGCATCATGAAATTTGTTTATTTGAATTCTACAGCTGCTTTGTCTATTGGTATTCCACCTCTTTTGGACGTAGTGCACTTCCTGAATTCGTATAGATGATACTTTCTTGGCTTTCAGCAAGTTTCATTCTGATTTTTCTACAAATTCCTTTTCAGAATTTATTATTTTATCTCTTGCTTTTCCATTTGGGAATCCTATGATTCCTAATCTTACCTGCCTTGTCTTCACCCAGGATTCAACAGTGATGTTAGCGTTGGTTTGCACTTGCTTTTCTGTGTCTTCTTCTGATCGAGGGATATCTGTTCCCCTGTCCTCACAGTCATTCACGAGTCCCTCTGCATTATGTAGTCTGCTTAGGATTGACTTTAGCCCAGTTTTTATCTCATCCATTGAGTTTTCAGATACTATTGGGTTCATGTTTAAAGTTTCTCTTCCCCTTTTCTGGTATTCTGCCTTTTGTGATTCTGAGGCACTGTGGTTCATCAGTGTTTCCCTCACCTCCATTTCCAGAGCTTGCTCTGGTATCGTTTTGCCATCTAGTTGTGTGAAAGCTTATTTTTTGGGCCTTCAATCTCTTTGGAACTGAAAATGGTACTTCCTGTTTCTTTTACTATACTTCTTTTACTCTACAGGTCAGGTAATATCATGTATTTAATATAGACTTATAGGGCTTCGTTAAGTGCAAGTTTTAGACACTTGCTGTACACAATTCCATGGTATTTCTGTGAGGACAATTTTCCCTAGACCTTGATGCCATGCCCTGTTCCTGTGTATGATGTCTGGTATATCTCTGAATCCTGGTGTTGCCTTTGTTGTGATGAACACACCATACTGCTTCAGTTATTAGATCCTCATTTTTATTACACTAATCTCAATTCTGAAAGGGCACAGGGCACTTCCTCTAGTGGAAATGAAGCTTCTATAAGTTTTCAGCTCTGCATTCTGCTGTATGTCATTTTGAAGTGTCTACAAAACAGCCAACGTAGAGTGCGCTTGTACTTTCTACTGCCACGGGAATGTCCCAATGTTACCAGTTCTTCCCAGAGCTTCTCTGTCTACAGAAACACCAGTGGAAGCATATGTATGGATGTCATACTTCAGGGCCTGCTGGGATGATCCCGCCGACCGACCAATGTGTCCTCGGTGCAGTACCATGTCAGTGCCGTCCAAAATGTAGCATCTGCATTTGGGTGATAATGCTGTAAAAATGCTTCATATTCTCATGCTGTGGACTTTGACCACTCTTCCTAATTCTCTCATTCTTGATTTATGGATTCACGAAGGCAACCACAGAGCTGTTTCGCATCCTCTGCCACAAACCAGACTGTAATCCCAATCCAGGTTATGAATGTAGAAGATCCTAAATCTTTTAATACTGATTTCAAACCCAACGCCCCCAGGAACCCTCAGTCCAGATGCATGATACCTCTGATTGAGTCCCACACGTGCTGTATTGGCAAAATTTCAAATTGGACCCTGGTCCTTCAGATGCAGTGGATGTGGCCTTAGGACATATCAATAAACTCAACCTCACGCGCCAGTGCGGTTGCTGTCTCACTGAGGTCACACTTCTCTTTGCTCTCTTGAAAGTACCCACCAAAACGCACAACGCACTCTAGATCCCTGAGTTGTGCGAGAGCCATCATCCGTAGCCCTACCCCGCTTTTTCCGCTGCCTCTGCTAGCTCAGATTTGGCAGCTCGGATCTTGGTTCAGATTCAATCGTGGGGATATTTTGAGCTGATTTCTTTGAGTTCTGTCAGCCAAGCATCTGCTGTGCACTCTGCTAATACTCAGCGCATCACCTTCAATCCCCTGCCTGCTGCCAGGTTGAGAGTGTGCTTCCAAGTAAAACAGAGTTTCACCTTTGATGCTCCATTACCAAGGTCAGATCCTGCACTGGTTTCCATTCTCTACTTTGCCTTTTCCTGCTTCCGGTTTTTCTGAGGCCTCATCCTGTCTTTGGAATTAACAGACCACTCTTCGGAAAGTGTCCTTGCCAAGGGCTGGTTGATTGTATGTTTACAATATTTTGTGTATGGTAGCTAGTGAGAGCAGTTTGCACTGTTTCTCTTCCTACTGGGCATCGACAAATCAACAGTTTTCACAAATAATTCACAGAAATTGGATATTTGTTTTGCTCCGTTTTATTACAGCCATCGTTGGAGGGTTTTTCTGAAGACCACAGCTTTGACCTTATGTTTACAAGGCAGTTGCAGTCTTTAAGAAATTTAACAGTATCAATTTACGTGTTTTGGGATTTATATGAAAGTGAGTTTAGTTTTTTAATATTACCAAATCTACCTAGAAGCCAGACTTGACAATGTCTGTAAGATTTTGTCAGCTCTAAGGAAACACAGACAGACTCAATATAAAATAGCAGTCCAAATATTTGAAGGGGACATGCCAACTCTTTTCTCTTGAAGCCTCCAACAACAAAAGGAAGAATGAAATACCTATTGGAACCATGAAATAAACCCCATTCAGAGTTTCCCTTGTGCACCTGGTGCACTTTAATCCCAATGACACATACTAGGCAATGTTGGCATTTCAAGGGGTAACATTCCTCTCTAGGAATATACAAGAATATCTAAACAGAATATATATATTTAGGCTTGATTCCAAAAGCACCTAGAGTCATTTAACTATGAGAATCCTACTGAAGCTATGCTAGGCTATTGAGAACCAGGTGCTCTTCTATCAGTGCTGAGAAGGCTTAATCATTCGATCATGTTGGGTAAAACAATTTAACACAACCAAGTGTGCACCTCCAAGATATAGTACACCCGGGGCTTGACGGAAGTGAATGACTGTCCACATAACCTGTTTCTTTAATGTGGCGTATTTTACAGTTCAGTTCACTATCTGACTTCTAATATTTTCCTGTATTGTCTTGAAAAACTGAGTCCTAATACATATTCAAGTTCATTCAAAGATTCCCCTCACTTCCCACACTCTTTCAGCCAAAAGAATACATAACCCCAGCATTTCCTTAATCTAAGTGAAGGTCATCATTTCTTTGTGTGAGCTAAGTATTCAATTCCTATATATTTCAGTCGAGAGTAATTGACCTTTAAGGATTTCACTGTTTTTCACCGAGTGTGAAGGAGGAGGAACTCTGATTCTAGTAGGGGCTTGCTCTCCTCCTACTGGATTCATTGCAGCTCAGGTTCTGATCCTTTGAAATGGATGCCTGAGTGGAGTGGAGGGAAGAGCATGTGATTGATAGCTAGGCACAAACGTGGGAATAGGCTAACCTGGGCTTGGTGCATTTCGGTCTGAATGATTCGTAAATGCCCCTTGGGATGTGTGGATTCTCACGACCTCTTCCTAGAACATGAGTGCTTTTATCATCTCTGCCATCTCTTCTCTTTTAGACTTCAGGAATTTTGGACCCTTTCTTGGAGCTGAGAATCGAGTTACTTTCTCAAGGGCACGTTGACTCTCCTTATGTTTCTGCCGGAATCAGCGAGGTTCAGTAGGTCTCATGACTGTCTTTCGAGCCTGGTATGCTCTAGAGATGTCTCCATGCCGATATTCTCCACTGTAGCAGAACAACTTTCATCAATGTGTTCGCACATCTCCTCAATCCATGCAGCCAGTGTTTCTGCCAGCTTCTCTTCGTGTCTCCCATAAAGTCGACGTCAACAGGACTGGGCAAGTCTGAAAATACCTCGGAGCATCACCAGTAAGCTGATGACAGGCAGATCTTCCACTGTCTGCCCTTTCAGATTCTGGAAACTGACCCGTGAACTCAGGTCTTTGGGCAGCAGCAGTATCTCGAACTTACTCAGCTTCCCGAACAAAAGACCTAAGCCAATCTCCACATAGGGCAGCAGACCCACCATCAAACTGATCCACCCACAGAATTCTGCCCAGTTACCTTGGATCCACCAGCCGCAACAAGCCTCGTGGTACACACCATCCGTCCACCTGGAATTCAACCGGTAACTGCCATCCCCATTGGTTGATGCATCAAGTCAGTGTTGGGGGTGATGCTGCATTAGACGAGAGTTTCCTAAGGGAAATGTGATTCTATCCAGAAGGGTCCCATTGTCCTTTTCTCTTCCCTCTTTCCTTTTGTTCAGATCTGTATACACAGTACAAACGGAGGGAATAGTGTCCATGATCAGTTTATGGATTCACACCTATTTAACTTTCTAAGAGTTCACACTCAAGGAAACTCATGTTTGTGTAATATCCATTCACCCAGATTACATATCCGTCTGTTGCTTTGTGCTGAAACACCCACACTTTCAGAACATGGATCCATTTGTTTCATGGGGGCTGAAATTCCTAGAAATGAAACCAAACCCATCGTGCACTTTCCTGTCTGTCTCTTTTGCTCTTAGTTCAGTTTTGCAGAGCTACTTGTCTTTGTTATAGGCTTATGCCATTTCTTCTCTATGTAGTGTAGAATTAGTCATTCATTCATCCTGTTGGAAGACTTCTAAGTCTATATCGCTTCCTATGACCCACCCTTATTCAAAACCGTCCTTTGGGTTGGCTCACGATATGCACTTCTGGATCAGTATCTATGAATAGTAATGCACGCGTCTGTTTTCGGAATACAAGTTTGTTGAGTACATGGTAACAGCGATAATAGATCGATGCGTGCTGAATGAACCTTGACATCATTTTGAGTATTTTGTCTTGAATAATCATGGTTGTTTGGTATATGTCAGCCAACTGTAACCTTTTGGTGTTTGTTTGTTTGTCTGATTGTATGTTTTGCAAACACATTAGGCCATGCATCTCTCGTTTTGCGTCAGACAGTCATGTAAGCTGATTCACTTAAGATAGTGCTTAAAATCAACTATGATTTCCTGCTACCCTCTCCCATCTTTAGGATTTTGATGTCGTCCTTGCCTTCTTCATCTTACTTCTTTGCAACTCAGGCTCTTCTTGCATTTGCAATAATGGTTTTGTTATTTCCATTTCATCTTGCTACTTTTCTACTCAGGGTAGGATTCTCAATTTTTGTTTTAGGATCAGTCTCAAACTGCTGAATTCTTTTAAGGTTTGCCTGTCAGTGAAATTCCCTATCTCTGCCGTTGTTATAAACGGCGGTCATTTGGCATAGGCTACCCTAGATTGCAGCTTTTTCTCATTCAGGATATTATCTATGTCTTGGCTCTCTTCCCCGTGCTGCAAAATTTCTGCCGAGATATCAGCTGTAACCCCTCTGGAGGTTCTGTTGTGACTATGTTGCTTTCCTCGAGGTGCATTTTGCATCATGAAATTTGTTTATTTGAATTCTACAGCTGCTTGTTTGTCTATTGGTATTCCACCTCTTTTGGACGTAGTGCACTTCCTGAATTCGTATAGATGATACTTTCTTGGCTTTCAGCAAGTTTCATTCTGATTTTTCTACAAATTCCTTTTCAGAATTTATTATTTTATCTCTTGCTTTTCCATTTGGGAATCCTATGATTCCTAATCTTACCTGCCTTGTCTTCACCCAGGATTCAACAGTGATGTTAGCGTTGGTTTGCACTTGCTTTTCTGTGTCTTCTTCTGATCGAGGGATATCTGTTCCCCTGTCCTCACAGTCATTCACGAGTCCCTCTGCATTATGTAGTCTGCTTAGGATTGACTTTAGCCCAGTTTTTATCTCATCCATTGAGTTTTCAGATACTATTGGGTTCATGTTTAAAGTTTCTCTTCCCCTTTTCTGGTATTCTGCCTTTTGTGATTCTGAGGCACTGTGGTTCATCAGTGTTTCCCTCACCTCCATTTCCAGAGCTTGCTCTGGTATCGTTTTGCCATCTAGTTGTGTGAAAGCTTATTTTTTGGGCCTTCAATCTCTTTGGAACTGAAAATGGTACTTCCTGTTTCTTTTACTATACTTCTTTTACTCTACAGGTCAGGTAATATCATGTATTTAATATAGACTTATAGGGCTTCGTTAAGTGCAAGTTTTAGACACTTGCTGTACACAATTCCATGGTATTTCTGTGAGGACAATTTTCCCTAGACCTTGATGCCATGCCCTGTTCCTGTGTATGATGTCTGGTATATCTCTGAATCCTGGTGTTGCCTTTGTTGTGATGAACACACCATACTGCTTCAGTTATTAGATCCTCATTTTTATTACACTAATCTCAATTCTGAAAGGGCACAGGGCACTTCCTCTAGTGGAAATGAAGCTTCTATAAGTTTTCAGCTCTGCATTCTTCTGTATGTCATTTTGAAGTGTCTACAAAACAGCCAACGTAGAGTGCGCTTGTACTTTCTACTGCCACGGGAATGTCCCAATGTTACCAGTTCTTCCCAGAGCTTCTCTGTCTACAGAAACACCAGTGGAAGCATATGTATGGATGTCATACTTCAGGGCCTGCTGGGATGATCCCGCCGACCGACCAATGTGTCCTCGGTGCAGTACCATGTCAGTGCCGTCCAAAATGTAGCATCTGCATTTGGGTGATAATGCTGTAAAAATGCTTCATATTCTCATGCTGTGGACTTTGACCACTCTTCCTAATTCTCTCATTCTTGATTTATGGATTCACGAAGGCAACCACAGAGCTGTTTCGCATCCTCTGCCACAAACCAGACTGTAATCCCAATCCAGGTTATGAATGTAGAAGATCCTAAATCTTTTAATACTGATTTCAAACCCAACGCCCCCAGGAACCCTCAGTCCAGATGCATGATACCTCTGATTGAGTCCCACACGTGCTGTATTGGCAAAATTTCAAATTGGACCCTGGTCCTTCAGATGCAGTGGATGTGGCCTTAGGACATATCAATAAACTCAACCTCACGCGCCAGTGCGGTTGCTGTCTCACTGAGGTCACACTTCTCTTTGCTCTCTTGAAAGTACCCACCAAAACGCACAACGCACTCTAGATCCCTGAGTTGTGCGAGAGCCATCATCCGTAGCCCTACCCCGCTTTTTCCGCTGCCTCTGCTAGCTCAGATTTGGCAGCTCGGATCTTGGTTCAGATTCAATCGTGGGGATATTTTGAGCTGATTTCTTTGAGTTCTGTCAGCCAAGCATCTGCTGTGCACTCTGCTAATACTCAGCGCATCACCTTCAATCCCCTGCCTGCTGCCAGGTTGAGAGTGTGCTTCCAAGTAAAACAGAGTTTCACCTTTGATGCTCCATTACCAAGGTCAGATCCTGCACTGGTTTCCATTCTCTACTTTGCCTTTTCCTGCTTCCGGTTTTTCTGAGGCCTCATCCTGTCTTTGGAATTAACAGACCACTCTTCGGAAAGTGTCCTTGCCAAGGGCTGGTTGATTGTATGTTTACAATATTTTGTGTATGGTAGCTAGTGAGAGCAGTTTGCACTGTTTCTCTTCCTACTGGGCATCGACAAATCAACAGTTTTCACAAATAATTCACAGAAATTGGATATTTGTTTTGCTCCGTTTTATTACAGCCATCGTTGGAGGGTTTTTCTGAAGACCACAGCTTTGACCTTATGTTTACAAGGCAGTTGCAGTCTTTAAGAAATTTAACAGTATCAATTTACGTGTTTTGGGATTTATATGAAAGTGAGTTTAGTTTTTTAATATTACCAAATCTACCTAGAAGCCAGACTTGACAATGTCTGTAAGATTTTGTCAGCTCTAAGGAAACACAGACAGACTCAATATAAAATAGCAGTCCAAATATTTGAAGGGGACATGCCAACTCTTTTCTCTTGAAGCCTCCAACAACAAAAGGAAGAATGAAATACCTATTGGAACCATGAAATAAACCCCATTCAGAGTTTCCCTTGTGCACCTGGTGCACTTTAATCCCAATGACACATACTAGGCAATGTTGGCATTTCAAGGGGTAACATTCCTCTCTAGGAATATACAAGAATATCTAAACAGAATATATATATTTAGGCTTGATTCCAAAAGCACCTAGAGTCATTTAACTATGAGAATCCTACTGAAGCTATGCTAGGCTATTGAGAACCAGGTGCTCTTCTATCAGTGCTGAGAAGGCTTAATCATTCGATCATGTTGGGTAAAACAATTTAACACAACCAAGTGTGCACCTCCAAGATATAGTACACCCGGGGCTTGACGGAAGTGAATGACTGTCCACATAACCTGTTTCTTTAATGTGGCGTATTTTACAGTTCAGTTCACTATCTGACTTCTAATATTTTCCTGTATTGTCTTGAAAAACTGAGTCCTTATACATATTCAAGTTCATTCAAAGATTCCCCTCACTTCCCACACTCTTTCAGCCAAAAGAATACATAACCCCAGCATTTCCTTAATCTAAGTGAAGGTCATCATTTCTTTGTGTGAGCTAAGTATTCAATTCCTATATATTTCAGTCGAGAGTAATTGACCTTTAAGGATTTCACTGTTTTTCACCGAGTGTGAAGGAGGAGGAACTCTGATTCTAGTAGGGGCTTGCTCTCCTCCTACTGGATTCATTGCAGCTCAGGTTCTGATCCTTTGAAATGGATGCCTGAGTGGAGTGGAGGGAAGAGCATGTGATTGATAGCTAGGCACAAACGTGGGAATAGGCTAACCTGGGCTTGGTGCATTTCGGTCTGAATGATTCGTAAATGCCCCTTGGGATGTGTGGATTCTCACGACCTCTTCCTAGAACATGAGTGCTTTTATCATCTCTGCCATCTCTTCTCTTTTAGACTTCAGGAATTTTGGACCCTTTCTTGGAGCTGAGAATCGAGTTACTTTCTCAAGGGCACGTTGACTCTCCTTATGTTTCTGCCGGAATCAGCGAGGTTCAGTAGGTCTCATGACTGTCTTTCGAGCCTGGTATGCTCTAGAGATGTCTCCATGCCGATATTCTCCACTGTAGCAGAACAACTTTCATCAATGTGTTCGCACATCTCCTCAATCCATGCAGCCAGTGTTTCTGCCAGCTTCTCTTCGTGTCTCCCATAAAGTCGACGTCAACAGGACTGGGCAAGTCTGAAAATACCTCGGAGCATCACCAGTAAGCTGATGACAGGCAGATCTTCCACTGTCTGCCCTTTCAGATTCTGGAAACTGACCCGTGAACTCAGGTCTTTGGGCAGCAGCAGTATCTCGAACTTACTCAGCTTCCCGAACAAAAGACCTAAGCCAATCTCCACATAGGGCAGCAGACCCACCATCAAACTGATCCACCCACAGAATTCTGCCCAGTTACCTTGGATCCACCAGCCGCAACAAGCCTCGTGGTACACACCATCCGTCCACCTGGAATTCAACCGGTAACTGCCATCCCCATTGGTTGATGCATCAAGTCAGTGTTGGGGGTGATGCTGCATTAGACGAGAGTTTCCTAAGGGAAATGTGATTCTATCCAGAAGGGTCCCATTGTCCTTTTCTCTTCCCTCTTTCCTTTTGTTCAGATCTGTATACACAGTACAAACGGAGGGAATAGTGTCCATGATCAGTTTATGGATTCACACCTATTTAACTTTCTAAGAGTTCACAGTACACGGAGACCCACTCAAGGAAACTCATGTTTGTGTAATATCCATTCACCCAGATTACATATCCGTCTGTTGCTTTGTGCTGAAACACCCACACTTTCAGAACATGGATCCATTTGTTTCATGGGGGCTGAAATTCCTAGAAATGAAACCAAACCCATCGTGCACTTTCCTGTCTGTCTCTTTTGCTCTTAGTTCAGTTTTGCAGAGCTACTTGTCTTTGTTATAGGCTTATGCCATTTCTTCTCTATGTAGTGTAGAATTAGTCATTCATTCATCCTGTTGGAAGACTTCTAAGTCTATATCGCTTCCTATGACCCACCCTTATTCAAAACCGTCCTTTGGGTTGGCTCACGATATGCACTTCTGGATCAGTATCTATGAATAGTAATGCACGCGTCTGTTTTCGGAATACAAGTTTGTTGAGTACATGGTAACAGCGATAATAGATCGATGCGTGCTGAATGAACCTTGACATCATTTTGAGTATTTTGTCTTGAATAATCATGGTTGTTTGGTATATGTCAGCCAACTGTAACCTTTTGGTGTTTGTTTGTTTGTCTGATTGTATGTTTTGCAAACACATTAGGCCATGCATCTCTCGTTTTGCGTCAGACAGTCATGTAAGCTGATTCACTTAAGATAGTGCTTAAAATCAACTATGATTTCCTGCTACCCTCTCCCATCTTTAGGATTTTGATGTCGTCCTTGCCTTCTTCATCTTACTTCTTTGCAACTCAGGCTCTTCTTGCATTTGCAATAATGGTTTTGTTATTTCCATTTCATCTTGCTACTTTTCTACTCAGGGTAGGATTCTCAATTTTTGTTTTAGGATCAGTCTCAAACTGCTGAATTCTTTTAAGGTTTGCCTGTCAGTGAAATTCCCTATCTCTGCCGTTGTTATAAACGGCGGTCATTTGGCATAGGCTACCCTAGATTGCAGCTTTTTCTCATTCAGGATATTATCTATGTCTTGGCTCTCTTCCCCGTGCTGCAAAATTTCTGCCGAGATATCAGCTGTAACCCCTCTGGAGGTTCTGTTGTGACTATGTTGCTTTCCTCGAGGTGCATTTTGCATCATGAAATTTGTTTATTTGAATTCTACAGCTGCTTGTTTGTCTATTGGTATTCCACCTCTTTTGGACGTAGTGCACTTCCTGAATTCGTATAGATGATACTTTCTTGGCTTTCAGCAAGTTTCATTCTGATTTTTCTACAAATTCCTTTTCAGAATTTATTATTTTATCTCTTGCTTTTCCATTTGGGAATCCTATGATTCCTAATCTTACCTGCCTTGTCTTCACCCAGGATTCAACAGTGATGTTAGCGTTGGTTTGCACTTGCTTTTCTGTGTCTTCTTCTGATCGAGGGATATCTGTTCCCCTGTCCTCACAGTCATTCACGAGTCCCTCTGCATTATGTAGTCTGCTTAGGATTGACTTTAGCCCAGTTTTTATCTCATCCATTGAGTTTTCAGATACTATTGGGTTCATGTTTAAAGTTTCTCTTCCCCTTTTCTGGTATTCTGCCTTTTGTGATTCTGAGGCACTGTGGTTCATCAGTGTTTCCCTCACCTCCATTTCCAGAGCTTGCTCTGGTATCGTTTTGCCATCTAGTTGTGTGAAAGCTTATTTTTTGGGCCTTCAATCTCTTTGGAACTGAAAATGGTACTTCCTGTTTCTTTTACTATACTTCTTTTACTCTACAGGTCAGGTAATATCATGTATTTAATATAGACTTATAGGGCTTCGTTAAGTGCAAGTTTTAGACACTTGCTGTACACAATTCCATGGTATTTCTGTGAGGACAATTTTCCCTAGACCTTGATGCCATGCCCTGTTCCTGTGTATGATGTCTGGTATATCTCTGAATCCTGGTGTTGCCTTTGTTGTGATGAACACACCATACTGCTTCAGTTATTAGATCCTCATTTTTATTACACTAATCTCAATTCTGAAAGGGCACAGGGCACTTCCTCTAGTGGAAATGAAGCTTCTATAAGTTTTCAGCTCTGCATTCTTCTGTATGTCATTTTGAAGTGTCTACAAAACAGCCAACGTAGAGTGCGCTTGTACTTTCTACTGCCACGGGAATGTCCCAATGTTACCAGTTCTTCCCAGAGCTTCTCTGTCTACAGAAACACCAGTGGAAGCATATGTATGGATGTCATACTTCAGGGCCTGCTGGGATGATCCCGCCGACCGACCAATGTGTCCTCGGTGCAGTACCATGTCAGTGCCGTCCAAAATGTAGCATCTGCATTTGGGTGATAATGCTGTAAAAATGCTTCATATTCTCATGCTGTGGACTTTGACCACTCTTCCTAATTCTCTCATTCTTGATTTATGGATTCACGAAGGCAACCACAGAGCTGTTTCGCATCCTCTGCCACAAACCAGACTGTAATCCCAATCCAGGTTATGAATGTAGAAGATCCTAAATCTTTTAATACTGATTTCAAACCCAACGCCCCCAGGAACCCTCAGTCCAGATGCATGATACCTCTGATTGAGTCCCACACGTGCTGTATTGGCAAAATTTCAAATTGGACCCTGGTCCTTCAGATGCAGTGGATGTGGCCTTAGGACATATCAATAAACTCAACCTCACGCGCCAGTGCGGTTGCTGTCTCACTGAGGTCACACTTCTCTTTGCTCTCTTGAAAGTACCCACCAAAACGCACAACGCACTCTAGATCCCTGAGTTGTGCGAGAGCCATCATCCGTAGCCCTACCCCGCTTTTTCCGCTGCCTCTGCTAGCTCAGATTTGGCAGCTCGGATCTTGGTTCAGATTCAATCGTGGGGATATTTTGAGCTGATTTCTTTGAGTTCTGTCAGCCAAGCATCTGCTGTGCACTCTGCTAATACTCAGCGCATCACCTTCAATCCCCTGCCTGCTGCCAGGTTGAGAGTGTGCTTCCAAGTAAAACAGAGTTTCACCTTTGATGCTCCATTACCAAGGTCAGATCCTGCACTGGTTTCCATTCTCTACTTTGCCTTTTCCTGCTTCCGGTTTTTCTGAGGCCTCATCCTGTCTTTGGAATTAACAGACCACTCTTCGGAAAGTGTCCTTGCCAAGGGCTGGTTGATTGTATGTTTACAATATTTTGTGTATGGTAGCTAGTGAGAGCAGTTTGCACTGTTTCTCTTCCTACTGGGCATCGACAAATCAACAGTTTTCACAAATAATTCACAGAAATTGGATATTTGTTTTGCTCCGTTTTATTACAGCCATCGTTGGAGGGTTTTTCTGAAGACCACAGCTTTGACCTTATGTTTACAAGGCAGTTGCAGTCTTTAAGAAATTTAACAGTATCAATTTACGTGTTTTGGGATTTATATGAAAGTGAGTTTAGTTTTTTAATATTACCAAATCTACCTAGAAGCCAGACTTGACAATGTCTGTAAGATTTTGTCAGCTCTAAGGAAACACAGACAGACTCAATATAAAATAGCAGTCCAAATATTTGAAGGGGACATGCCAACTCTTTTCTCTTGAAGCCTCCAACAACAAAAGGAAGAATGAAATACCTATTGGAACCATGAAATAAACCCCATTCAGAGTTTCCCTTGTGCACCTGGTGCACTTTAATCCCAATGACACATACTAGGCAATGTTGGCATTTCAAGGGGTAACATTCCTCTCTAGGAATATACAAGAATATCTAAACAGAATATATATATTTAGGCTTGATTCCAAAAGCACCTAGAGTCATTTAACTATGAGAATCCTACTGAAGCTATGCTAGGCTATTGAGAACCAGGTGCTCTTCTATCAGTGCTGAGAAGGCTTAATCATTCGATCATGTTGGGTAAAACAATTTAACACAACCAAGTGTGCACCTCCAAGATATAGTACACCCGGGGCTTGACGGAAGTGAATGACTGTCCACATAACCTGTTTCTTTAATGTGGCGTATTTTACAGTTCAGTTCACTATCTGACTTCTAATATTTTCCTGTATTGTCTTGAAAAACTGAGTCCTTATACATATTCAAGTTCATTCAAAGATTCCCCTCACTTCCCACACTCTTTCAGCCAAAAGAATACATAACCCCAGCATTTCCTTAATCTAAGTGAAGGTCATCATTTCTTTGTGTGAGCTAAGTATTCAATTCCTATATATTTCAGTCGAGAGTAATTGACCTTTAAGGATTTCACTGTTTTTCACCGAGTGTGAAGGAGGAGGAACTCTGATTCTAGTAGGGGCTTGCTCTCCTCCTACTGGATTCATTGCAGCTCAGGTTCTGATCCTTTGAAATGGATGCCTGAGTGGAGTGGAGGGAAGAGCATGTGATTGATAGCTAGGCACAAACGTGGGAATAGGCTAACCTGGGCTTGGTGCATTTCGGTCTGAATGATTCGTAAATGCCCCTTGGGATGTGTGGATTCTCACGACCTCTTCCTAGAACATGAGTGCTTTTATCATCTCTGCCATCTCTTCTCTTTTAGACTTCAGGAATTTTGGACCCTTTCTTGGAGCTGAGAATCGAGTTACTTTCTCAAGGGCACGTTGACTCTCCTTATGTTTCTGCCGGAATCAGCGAGGTTCAGTAGGTCTCATGACTGTCTTTCGAGCCTGGTATGCTCTAGAGATGTCTCCATGCCGATATTCTCCACTGTAGCAGAACAACTTTCATCAATGTGTTCGCACATCTCCTCAATCCATGCAGCCAGTGTTTCTGCCAGCTTCTCTTCGTGTCTCCCATAAAGTCGACGTCAACAGGACTGGGCAAGTCTGAAAATACCTCGGAGCATCACCAGTAAGCTGATGACAGGCAGATCTTCCACTGTCTGCCCTTTCAGATTCTGGAAACTGACCCGTGAACTCAGGTCTTTGGGCAGCAGCAGTATCTCGAACTTACTCAGCTTCCCGAACAAAAGACCTAAGCCAATCTCCACATAGGGCAGCAGACCCACCATCAAACTGATCCACCCACAGAATTCTGCCCAGTTACCTTGGATCCACCAGCCGCAACAAGCCTCGTGGTACACACCATCCGTCCACCTGGAATTCAACCGGTAACTGCCATCCCCATTGGTTGATGCATCAAGTCAGTGTTGGGGGTGATGCTGCATTAGACGAGAGTTTCCTAAGGGAAATGTGATTCTATCCAGAAGGGTCCCATTGTCCTTTTCTCTTCCCTCTTTCCTTTTGTTCAGATCTGTATACACAGTACAAACGGAGGGAATAGTGTCCATGATCAGTTTATGGATTCACACCTATTTAACTTTCTAAGAGTTCACAGTACACGGAGACCCACTCAAGGAAACTCATGTTTGTGTAATATCCATTCACCCAGATTACATATCCGTCTGTTGCTTTGTGCTGAAATACCCACACTTTCAGAACATGGATCCATTTGTTTCATGGGGGCTGAAATTCCTAGAAATGAAACCAAACCCATCGTGCACTTTCCTGTCTGTCTCTTTTGCTCTTAGTTCAGTTTTGCAGAGCTACTTGTCTTTGTTATAGGCTTATGCCATTTCTTCTCTATGTAGTGTAGAATTAGTCATTCATTCATCCTGTTGGAAGACTTCTAAGTCTATATCGCTTCCTATGACCCACCCTTATTCAAAACCGTCCTTTGGGTTGGCTCACGATATGCACTTCTGGATCAGTATCTATGAATAGTAATGCACACGTCTGTTTTCGGAATACAAGTTTGTTGAGTACATGGTAACAGCGATAATAGATCGATGCGTGCTGAATGAACCTTGACATCATTTTGAGTATTTTGTCTTGAATAATCATGGTTGTTTGGTATATGTCAGCCAACTGTAACCTTTTGGTGTTTGTTTGTTTGTCTGATTGTATGTTTTGCAAACACATTAGGCCATGCATCTCTCGTTTTGCGTCAGACAGTCATGTAAGCTGATTCACTTAAGATAGTGCTTAAAATCAACTATGATTTCCTGCTACCCTCTCCCATCTTTAGGATTTTGATGTCGTCCTTGCCTTCTTCATCTTACTTCTTTGCAACTCAGGCTCTTCTTGCATTTGCAATAATGGTTTTGTTATTTCCATTTCATCTTGCTACTTTTCTACTCAGGGTAGGATTCTCAATTTTTGTTTTAGGATCAGTCTCAAACTGCTGAATTCTTTTAAGGTTTGCCTGTCAGTGAAATTCCCTATCTCTGCCGTTGTTATAAACGGCGGTCATTTGGCATAGGCTACCCTAGATTGCAGCTTTTTCTCATTCAGGATATTATCTATGTCTTGGCTCTCTTCCCCGTGCTGCAAAATTTCTGCCGAGATATCAGCTGTAACCCCTCTGGAGGTTCTGTTGTGACTATGTTGCTTTCCTCGAGGTGCATTTTGCATCATGAAATTTGTTTATTTGAATTCTACAGCTGCTTGTTTGTCTATTGGTATTCCACCTCTTTTGGACGTAGTGCACTTCCTGAATTCGTATAGATGATACTTTCTTGGCTTTCAGCAAGTTTCATTCTGATTTTTCTACAAATTCCTTTTCAGAATTTATTATTTTATCTCTTGCTTTTCCATTTGGGAATCCTATGATTCCTAATCTTACCTGCCTTGTCTTCACCCAGGATTCAACAGTGATGTTAGCGTTGGTTTGCACTTGCTTTTCTGTGTCTTCTTCTGATCGAGGGATATCTGTTCCCCTGTCCTCACAGTCATTCACGAGTCCCTCTGCATTATGTAGTCTGCTTAGGATTGACTTTAGCCCAGTTTTTATCTCATCCATTGAGTTTTCAGATACTATTGGGTTCATGTTTAAAGTTTCTCTTCCCCTTTTCTGGTATTCTGCCTTTTGTGATTCTGAGGCACTGTGGTTCATCAGTGTTTCCCTCACCTCCATTTCCAGAGCTTGCTCTGGTATCGTTTTGCCATCTAGTTGTGTGAAAGCTTATTTTTTGGGCCTTCAATCTCTTTGGAACTGAAAATGGTACTTCCTGTTTCTTTTACTATACTTCTTTTACTCTACAGGTCAGGTAATATCATGTATTTAATATAGACTTATAGGGCTTCGTTAAGTGCAAGTTTTAGACACTTGCTGTACACAATTCCATGGTATTTCTGTGAGGACAATTTTCCCTAGACCTTGATGCCATGCCCTGTTCCTGTGTATGATGTCTGGTATATCTCTGAATCCTGGTGTTGCCTTTGTTGTGATGAACACACCATACTGCTTCAGTTATTAGATCCTCATTTTTATTACACTAATCTCAATTCTGAAAGGGCACAGGGCACTTCCTCTAGTGGAAATGAAGCTTCTATAAGTTTTCAGCTCTGCATTCTTCTGTATGTCATTTTGAAGTGTCTGCAAAACAGCCAACGTAGAGTGCGCTTGTACTTTCTACTGCCACGGGAATGTCCCAATGTTACCAGTTCTTCCCAGAGCTTCTCTGTCTACAGAAACACCAGTGGAAGCATATGTATGGATGTCATACTTCAGGGCCTGCTGGGATGATCCCGCCGACCGACCAATGTGTCCTCGGTGCAGTACCATGTCAGTGACGTCCAAAATGTAGCATCTGCATTTGGGTGATAATGCTGTAAAAATGCTTCATATTCTCATGCTGTGGACTTTGACCACTCTTCCTAATTCTCTCATTCTTGATTTATGGATTCACGAAGGCAACCACAGAGCTGTTTCGCATCCTCTGCCACAAACCAGACTGTAATCCCAATCCAGGTTATGAATGTAGAAGATCCTAAATCTTTTAATACTGATTTCAAACCCAACGCCCCCAGGAACCCTCAGTCCAGATGCATGATACCTCTGATTGAGTCCCACACGTGCTGTATTGGCAAAATTTCAAATTGGACCCTGGTCCTTCAGATGCAGTGGATGTGGCCTTAGGACATATCAATAAACTCAACCTCACGCGCCAGTGCGGTTGCTGTCTCACTGAGGTCACACTTCTCTTTGCTCTCTTGAAAGTACCCACCAAAACGCACAACGCACTCTAGATCCCTGAGTTGTGCGAGAGCCATCATCCGTAGCCCTACCCCGCTTTTTCCGCTGCCTCTGCTAGCTCAGATTTGGCAGCTCGGATCTTGGTTCAGATTCAATCGTGGGGATATTTTGAGCTGATTTCTTTGAGTTCTGTCAGCCAAGCATCTGCTGTGCACTCTGCTAATACTCAGCGCATCACCTTCAATCCCCTGCCTGCTGCCAGGTTGAGAGTGTGCTTCCAAGTAAAACAGAGTTTCACCTTTGATGCTCCATTACCAAGGTCAGATCCTGCACTGGTTTCCATTCTCTACTTTGCCTTTTCCTGCTTCCGGTTTTTCTGAGGCCTCATCCTGTCTTTGGAATTAACAGACCACTCTTCGGAAAGTGTCCTTGCCAAGGGCTGGTTGATTGTATGTTTACAATATTTTGTGTATGGTAGCTAGTGAGAGCAGTTTGCACTGTTTCTCTTCCTACTGGGCATCGACAAATCAACAGTTTTCACAAATAATTCACAGAAATTGGATATTTGTTTTGCTCCGTTTTATTACAGCCATCGTTGGAGGGTTTTTCTGAAGACCACAGCTTTGACCTTATGTTTACAAGGCAGTTGCAGTCTTTAAGAAATTTAACAGTATCAATTTACGTGTTTTGGGATTTATATGAAAGTGAGTTTAGTTTTTTAATATTACCAAATCTACCTAGAAGCCAGACTTGACAATGTCTGTAAGATTTTGTCAGCTCTAAGGAAACACAGGCAGACTCAATATAAAATAGCAGTCCAAATATTTGAAGGGGACATGCCAACTCTTTTCTCTTGAAGCCTCCAACAACAAAAGGAAGAATGAAATACCTATTGGAACCATGAAATAAACCCCATTCAGAGTTTCCCTTGTGCACCTGGTGCACTTTAATCCCAATGACACATACTAGGCAATGTTGGCATTTCAAGGGGTAACATTCCTCTCTAGGAATATACAAGAATATCTAAACAGAATATATATATTTAGGCTTGATTCCAAAAGCACCTAGAGTCATTTAACTATGAGAATCCTACTGAAGCTATGCTAGGCTATTGAGAACCAGGTGCTCTTCTATCAGTGCTGAGAAGGCTTAATCATTCGATCATGTTGGGTAAAACAATTTAACACAACCAAGTGTGCACCTCCAAGATATAGTACACCCGGGGCTTGACGGAAGTGAATGACTGTCCACATAACCTGTTTCTTTAATGTGGCGTATTTTACAGTTCAGTTCACTATCTGACTTCTAATATTTTCCTGTATTGTCTTGAAAAACTGAGTCCTAATACATATTCAAGTTCATTCAAAGATTCCCCTCACTTCCCACACTCTTTCAGCCAAAAGAATACATAACCCCAGCATTTCCTTAATCTAAGTGAAGGTCATCATTTCTTTGTGTGAGCTAAGTATTCAATTCCTATATATTTCAGTCGAGAGTAATTGACCTTTAAGGATTTCACTGTTTTTCACCGAGTGTGAAGGAGGAGGAACTCTGATTCTAGTAGGGGCTTGCTCTCCTCCTACTGGATTCATTGCAGCTCAGGTTCTGATCCTTTGAAATGGATGCCTGAGTGGAGTGGAGGGAAGAGCATGTGATTGATAGCTAGGCACAAACGTGGGAATAGGCTAACCTGGGCTTGGTGCATTTCGGTCTGAATGATTCGTAAATGCCCCTTGGGATGTGTGGATTCTCACGACCTCTTCCTAGAACATGAGTGCTTTTATCATCTCTGCCATCTCTTCTCTTTTAGACTTCAGGAATTTTGGACCCTTTCTTGGAGCTGAGAATCGAGTTACTTTCTCAAGGGCACGTTGACTCTCCTTATGTTTCTGCCGGAATCAGCGAGGTTCAGTAGGTCTCATGACTGTCTTTCGAGCCTGGTATGCTCTAGAGATGTCTCCATGCCGATATTCTCCACTGTAGCAGAACAACTTTCATCAATGTGTTCGCACATCTCCTCAATCCATGCAGCCAGTGTTTCTGCCAGCTTCTCTTCGTGTCTCCCATAAAGTCGACGTCAACAGGACTGGGCAAGTCTGAAAATACCTCGGAGCATCACCAGTAAGCTGATGACAGGCAGATCTTCCACTGTCTGCCCTTTCAGATTCTGGAAACTGACCCGTGAACTCAGGTCTTTGGGCAGCAGCAGTATCTCGAACTTACTCAGCTTCCCGAACAAAAGACCTAAGCCAATCTCCACATAGGGCAGCAGACCCACCATCAAACTGATCCACCCACAGAATTCTGCCCAGTTACCTTGGATCCACCAGCCGCAACAAGCCTCGTGGTACACACCATCCGTCCACCTGGAATTCAACCGGTAACTGCCATCCCCATTGGTTGATGCATCAAGTCAGTGTTGGGGGTGATGCTGCATTAGACGAGAGTTTCCTAAGGGAAATGTGATTCTATCCAGAAGGGTCCCATTGTCCTTTTCTCTTCCCTCTTTCCTTTTGTTCAGATCTGTATACACAGTACAAACGGAGGGAATAGTGTCCATGATCAGTTTATGGATTCACACCTATTTAACTTTCTAAGAGTTCACAGTACACGGAGACCCACTCAAGGAAACTCATGTTTGTGTAATATCCATTCACCCAGATTACATATCCGTCTGTTGCTTTGTGCTGAAACACCCACACTTTCAGAACATGGATCCATTTGTTTCATGGGGGCTGAAATTCCTAGAAATGAAACCAAACCCATCGTGCACTTTCCTGTCTGTCTCTTTTGCTCTTAGTTCAGTTTTGCAGAGCTACTTGTCTTTGTTATAGGCTTATGCCATTTCTTCTCTATGTAGTGTAGAATTAGTCATTCATTCATCCTGTTGGAAGACTTCTAAGTCTATATCGCTTCCTATGACCCACCCTTATTCAAAACCGTCCTTTGGGTTGGCTCACGATATGCACTTCTGGATCAGTATCTATGAATAGTAATGCACGCGTCTGTTTTCGGAATACAAGTTTGTTGAGTACATGGTAACAGCGATAATAGATCGATGCGTGCTGAATGAACCTTGACATCATTTTGAGTATTTTGTCTTGAATAATCATGGTTGTTTGGTATATGTCAGCCAACTGTAACCTTTTGGTGTTTGTTTGTTTGTCTGATTGTATGTTTTGCAAACACATTAGGCCATGCATCTCTCGTTTTGCGTCAGACAGTCATGTAAGCTGATTCACTTAAGATAGTGCTTAAAATCAACTATGATTTCCTGCTACCCTCTCCCATCTTTAGGATTTTGATGTCGTCCTTGCCTTCTTCATCTTACTTCTTTGCAACTCAGGCTCTTCTTGCATTTGCAATAATGGTTTTGTTATTTCCATTTCATCTTGCTACTTTTCTACTCAGGGTAGGATTCTCAATTTTTGTTTTAGGATCAGTCTCAAACTGCTGAATTCTTTTAAGGTTTGCCTGTCAGTGAAATTCCCTATCTCTGCCGTTGTTATAAACGGCGGTCATTTGGCATAGGCTACCCTAGATTGCAGCTTTTTCTCATTCAGGATATTATCTATGTCTTGGCTCTCTTCCCCGTGCTGCAAAATTTCTGCCGAGATATCAGCTGTAACCCCTCTGGAGGTTCTGTTGTGACTATGTTGCTTTCCTCGAGGTGCATTTTGCATCATGAAATTTGTTTATTTGAATTCTACAGCTGCTTGTTTGTCTATTGGTATTCCACCTCTTTTGGACGTAGTGCACTTCCTGAATTCGTATAGATGATACTTTCTTGGCTTTCAGCAAGTTTCATTCTGATTTTTCTACAAATTCCTTTTCAGAATTTATTATTTTATCTCTTGCTTTTCCATTTGGGAATCCTATGATTCCTAATCTTACCTGCCTTGTCTTCACCCAGGATTCAACAGTGATGTTAGCGTTGGTTTGCACTTGCTTTTCTGTGTCTTCTTCTGATCGAGGGATATCTGTTCCCCTGTCCTCACAGTCATTCACGAGTCCCTCTGCATTATGTAGTCTGCTTAGGATTGACTTTAGCCCAGTTTTTATCTCATCCATTGAGTTTTCAGATACTATTGGGTTCATGTTTAAAGTTTCTCTTCCCCTTTTCTGGTATTCTGCCTTTTGTGATTCTGAGGCACTGTGGTTCATCAGTGTTTCCCTCACCTCCATTTCCAGAGCTTGCTCTGGTATCGTTTTGCCATCTAGTTGTGTGAAAGCTTATTTTTTGGGCCTTCAATCTCTTTGGAACTGAAAATGGTACTTCCTGTTTCTTTTACTATACTTCTTTTACTCTACAGGTCAGGTAATATCATGTATTTAATATAGACTTATAGGGCTTCGTTAAGTGCAAGTTTTAGACACTTGCTGTACACAATTCCATGGTATTTCTGTGAGGACAATTTTCCCTAGACCTTGATGCCATGCCCTGTTCCTGTGTATGATGTCTGGTATATCTCTGAATCCTGGTGTTGCCTTTGTTGTGATGAACACACCATACTGCTTCAGTTATTAGATCCTCATTTTTATTACACTAATCTCAATTCTGAAAGGGCACAGGGCACTTCCTCTAGTGGAAATGAAGCTTCTATAAGTTTTCAGCTCTGCATTCTTCTGTATGTCATTTTGAAGTGTCTGCAAAACAGCCAACGTAGAGTGCGCTTGTACTTTCTACTGCCACGGGAATGTCCCAATGTTACCAGTTCTTCCCAGAGCTTCTCTGTCTACAGAAACACCAGTGGAAGCATATGTATGGATGTCATACTTCAGGGCCTGCTGGGATGATCCCGCCGACCGACCAATGTGTCCTCGGTGCAGTACCATGTCAGTGCCGTCCAAAATGTAGCATCTGCATTTGGGTGATAATGCTGTAAAAATGCTTCATATTCTCATGCTGTGGACTTTGACCACTCTTCCTAATTCTCTCATTCTTGATTTATGGATTCACGAAGGCAACCACAGAGCTGTTTCGCATCCTCTGCCACAAACCAGACTGTAATCCCAATCCAGGTTATGAATGTAGAAGATCCTAAATCTTTTAATACTGATTTCAAACCCAACGCCCCCAGGAACCCTCAGTCCAGATGCATGATACCTCTGATTGAGTCCCACACGTGCTGTATTGGCAAAATTTCAAATTGGACCCTGGTCCTTCAGATGCAGTGGATGTGGCCTTAGGACATATCAATAAACTCAACCTCACGCGCCAGTGCGGTTGCTGTCTCACTGAGGTCACACTTCTCTTTGCTCTCTTGAAAGTACCCACCAAAACGCACAACGCACTCTAGATCCCTGAGTTGTGCGAGAGCCATCATCCGTAGCCCTACCCCGCTTTTTCCGCTGCCTCTGCTAGCTCAGATTTGGCAGCTCGGATCTTGGTTCAGATTCAATCGTGGGGATATTTTGAGCTGATTTCTTTGAGTTCTGTCAGCCAAGCATCTGCTGTGCACTCTGCTAATACTCAGCGCATCACCTTCAATCCCCTGCCTGCTGCCAGGTTGAGAGTGTGCTTCCAAGTAAAACAGAGTTTCACCTTTGATGCTCCATTACCAAGGTCAGATCCTGCACTGGTTTCCATTCTCTACTTTGCCTTTTCCTGCTTCCGGTTTTTCTGAGGCCTCATCCTGTCTTTGGAATTAACAGACCACTCTTCGGAAAGTGTCCTTGCCAAGGGCTGGTTGATTGTATGTTTACAATATTTTGTGTATGGTAGCTAGTGAGAGCAGTTTGCACTGTTTCTCTTCCTACTGGGCATCGACAAATCAACAGTTTTCACAAATAATTCACAGAAATTGGATATTTGTTTTGCTCCGTTTTATTACAGCCATCGTTGGAGGGTTTTTCTGAAGACCACAGCTTTGACCTTATGTTTACAAGGCAGTTGCAGTCTTTAAGAAATTTAACAGTATCAATTTACGTGTTTTGGGATTTATATGAAAGTGAGTTTAGTTTTTTAATATTACCAAATCTACCTAGAAGCCAGACTTGACAATGTCTGTAAGATTTTGTCAGCTCTAAGGAAACACAGGCAGACTCAATATAAAATAGCAGTCCAAATATTTGAAGGGGACATGCCAACTCTTTTCTCTTGAAGCCTCCAACAACAAAAGGAAGAATGAAATACCTATTGGAACCATGAAATAAACCCCATTCAGAGTTTCCCTTGTGCACCTGGTGCACTTTAATCCCAATGACACATACTAGGCAATGTTGGCATTTCAAGGGGTAACATTCCTCTCTAGGAATATACAAGAATATCTAAACAGAATATATATATTTAGGCTTGATTCCAAAAGCACCTAGAGTCATTTAACTATGAGAATCCTACTGAAGCTATGCTAGGCTATTGAGAACCAGGTGCTCTTCTATCAGTGCTGAGAAGGCTTAATCATTCGATCATGTTGGGTAAAACAATTTAACACAACCAAGTGTGCACCTCCAAGATATAGTACACCCGGGGCTTGACGGAAGTGAATGACTGTCCACATAACCTGTTTCTTTAATGTGGCGTATTTTACAGTTCAGTTCACTATCTGACTTCTAATATTTTCCTGTATTGTCTTGAAAAACTGAGTCCTAATACATATTCAAGTTCATTCAAAGATTCCCCTCACTTCCCACACTCTTTCAGCCAAAAGAATACATAACCCCAGCATTTCCTTAATCTAAGTGAAGGTCATCATTTCTTTGTGTGAGCTAAGTATTCAATTCCTATATATTTCAGTCGAGAGTAATTGACCTTTAAGGATTTCACTGTTTTTCACCGAGTGTGAAGGAGGAGGAACTCTGATTCTAGTAGGGGCTTGCTCTCCTCCTACTGGATTCATTGCAGCTCAGGTTCTGATCCTTTGAAATGGATGCCTGAGTGGAGTGGAGGGAAGAGCATGTGATTGATAGCTAGGCACAAACGTGGGAATAGGCTAACCTGGGCTTGGTGCATTTCGGTCTGAATGATTCGTAAATGCCCCTTGGGATGTGTGGATTCTCACGACCTCTTCCTAGAACATGAGTGCTTTTATCATCTCTGCCATCTCTTCTCTTTTAGACTTCAGGAATTTTGGACCCTTTCTTGGAGCTGAGAATCGAGTTACTTTCTCAAGGGCACGTTGACTCTCCTTATGTTTCTGCCGGAATCAGCGAGGTTCAGTAGGTCTCATGACTGTCTTTCGAGCCTGGTATGCTCTAGAGATGTCTCCATGCCGATATTCTCCACTGTAGCAGAACAACTTTCATCAATGTGTTCGCACATCTCCTCAATCCATGCAGCCAGTGTTTCTGCCAGCTTCTCTTCGTGTCTCCCATAAAGTCGACGTCAACAGGACTGGGCAAGTCTGAAAATACCTCGGAGCATCACCAGTAAGCTGATGACAGGCAGATCTTCCACTGTCTGCCCTTTCAGATTCTGGAAACTGACCCGTGAACTCAGGTCTTTGGGCAGCAGCAGTATCTCGAACTTACTCAGCTTCCCGAACAAAAGACCTAAGCCAATCTCCACATAGGGCAGCAGACCCACCATCAAACTGATCCACCCACAGAATTCTGCCCAGTTACCTTGGATCCACCAGCCGCAACAAGCCTCGTGGTACACACCATCCGTCCACCTGGAATTCAACCGGTAACTGCCATCCCCATTGGTTGATGCATCAAGTCAGTGTTGGGGGTGATGCTGCATTAGACGAGAGTTTCCTAAGGGAAATGTGATTCTATCCAGAAGGGTCCCATTGTCCTTTTCTCTTCCCTCTTTCCTTTTGTTCAGATCTGTATACACAGTACAAACGGAGGGAATAGTGTCCATGATCAGTTTATGGATTCACACCTATTTAACTTTCTAAGAGTTCACAGTACACGGAGACCCACTCAAGGAAACTCATGTTTGTGTAATATCCATTCACCCAGATTACATATCCGTCTGTTGCTTTGTGCTGAAACACCCACACTTTCAGAACATGGATCCATTTGTTTCATGGGGGCTGAAATTCCTAGAAATGAAACCAAACCCATCGTGCACTTTCCTGTCTGTCTCTTTTGCTCTTAGTTCAGTTTTGCAGAGCTACTTGTCTTTGTTATAGGCTTATGCCATTTCTTCTCTATGTAGTGTAGAATTAGTCATTCATTCATCCTGTTGGAAGACTTCTAAGTCTATATCGCTTCCTATGACCCACCCTTATTCAAAACCGTCCTTTGGGTTGGCTCACGATATGCACTTCTGGATCAGTATCTATGAATAGTAATGCACGCGTCTGTTTTCGGAATACAAGTTTGTTGAGTACATGGTAACAGCGATAATAGATCGATGCGTGCTGAATGAACCTTGACATCATTTTGAGTATTTTGTCTTGAATAATCATGGTTGTTTGGTATATGTCAGCCAACTGTAACCTTTTGGTGTTTGTTTGTTTGTCTGATTGTATGTTTTGCAAACACATTAGGCCATGCATCTCTCGTTTTGCGTCAGACAGTCATGTAAGCTGATTCACTTAAGATAGTGCTTAAAATCAACTATGATTTCCTGCTACCCTCTCCCATCTTTAGGATTTTGATGTCGTCCTTGCCTTCTTCATCTTACTTCTTTGCAACTCAGGCTCTTCTTGCATTTGCAATAATGGTTTTGTTATTTCCATTTCATCTTGCTACTTTTCTACTCAGGGTAGGATTCTCAATTTTTGTTTTAGGATCAGTCTCAAACTGCTGAATTCTTTTAAGGTTTGCCTGTCAGTGAAATTCCCTATCTCTGCCGTTGTTATAAACGGCGGTCATTTGGCATAGGCTACCCTAGATTGCAGCTTTTTCTCATTCAGGATATTATCTATGTCTTGGCTCTCTTCCCCGTGCTGCAAAATTTCTGCCGAGATATCAGCTGTAACCCCTCTGGAGGTTCTGTTGTGACTATGTTGCTTTCCTCGAGGTGCATTTTGCATCATGAAATTTGTTTATTTGAATTCTACAGCTGCTTGTTTGTCTATTGGTATTCCACCTCTTTTGGACGTAGTGCACTTCCTGAATTCGTATAGATGATACTTTCTTGGCTTTCAGCAAGTTTCATTCTGATTTTTCTACAAATTCCTTTTCAGAATTTATTATTTTATCTCTTGCTTTTCCATTTGGGAATCCTATGATTCCTAATCTTACCTGCCTTGTCTTCACCCAGGATTCAACAGTGATGTTAGCGTTGGTTTGCACTTGCTTTTCTGTGTCTTCTTCTGATCGAGGGATATCTGTTCCCCTGTCCTCACAGTCATTCACGAGTCCCTCTGCATTATGTAGTCTGCTTAGGATTGACTTTAGCCCAGTTTTTATCTCATCCATTGAGTTTTCAGATACTATTGGGTTCATGTTTAAAGTTTCTCTTCCCCTTTTCTGGTATTCTGCCTTTTGTGATTCTGAGGCACTGTGGTTCATCAGTGTTTCCCTCACCTCCATTTCCAGAGCTTGCTCTGGTATCGTTTTGCCATCTAGTTGTGTGAAAGCTTATTTTTTGGGCCTTCAATCTCTTTGGAACTGAAAATGGTACTTCCTGTTTCTTTTACTATACTTCTTTTACTCTACAGGTCAGGTAATATCATGTATTTAATATAGACTTATAGGGCTTCGTTAAGTGCAAGTTTTAGACACTTGCTGTACACAATTCCATGGTATTTCTGTGAGGACAATTTTCCCTAGACCTTGATGCCATGCCCTGTTCCTGTGTATGATGTCTGGTATATCTCTGAATCCTGGTGTTGCCTTTGTTGTGATGAACACACCATACTGCTTCAGTTATTAGATCCTCATTTTTATTACACTAATCTCAATTCTGAAAGGGCACAGGGCACTTCCTCTAGTGGAAATGAAGCTTCTATAAGTTTTCAGCTCTGCATTCTTCTGTATGTCATTTTGAAGTGTCTGCAAAACAGCCAACGTAGAGTGCGCTTGTACTTTCTACTGCCACGGGAATGTCCCAATGTTACCAGTTCTTCCCAGAGCTTCTCTGTCTACAGAAACACCAGTGGAAGCATATGTATGGATGTCATACTTCAGGGCCTGCTGGGATGATCCCGCCGACCGACCAATGTGTCCTCGGTGCAGTACCATGTCAGTGCCGTCCAAAATGTAGCATCTGCATTTGGGTGATAATGCTGTAAAAATGCTTCATATTCTCATGCTGTGGACTTTGACCACTCTTCCTAATTCTCTCATTCTTGATTTATGGATTCACGAAGGCAACCACAGAGCTGTTTCGCATCCTCTGCCACAAACCAGACTGTAATCCCAATCCAGGTTATGAATGTAGAAGATCCTAAATCTTTTAATACTGATTTCAAACCCAACGCCCCCAGGAACCCTCAGTCCAGATGCATGATACCTCTGATTGAGTCCCACACGTGCTGTATTGGCAAAATTTCAAATTGGACCCTGGTCCTTCAGATGCAGTGGATGTGGCCTTAGGACATATCAATAAACTCAACCTCACGCGCCAGTGCGGTTGCTGTCTCACTGAGGTCACACTTCTCTTTGCTCTCTTGAAAGTACCCACCAAAACGCACAATGCACTCTAGATCCCTGAGTTGTGCGAGAGCCATCATCCGTAGCCCTACCCCGCTTTTTCCGCTGCCTCTGCTAGCTCAGATTTGGCAGCTCGGATCTTGGTTCAGATTCAATCGTGGGGATATTTTGAGCTGATTTCTTTGAGTTCTGTCAGCCAAGCATCTGCTGTGCACTCTGCTAATACTCAGCGCATCACCTTCAATCCCCTGCCTGCTGCCAGGTTGAGAGTGTGCTTCCAAGTAAAACAGAGTTTCACCTTTGATGCTCCATTACCAAGGTCAGATCCTGCACTGGTTTCCATTCTCTACTTTGCCTTTTCCTGCTTCCGGTTTTTCTGAGGCCTCATCCTGTCTTTGGAATTAACAGACCACTCTTCGGAAAGTGTCCTTGCCAAGGGCTGGTTGATTGTATGTTTACAATATTTTGTGTATGGTAGCTAGTGAGAGCAGTTTGCACTGTTTCTCTTCCTACTGGGCATCGACAAATCAACAGTTTTCACAAATAATTCACAGAAATTGGATATTTGTTTTGCTCCGTTTTATTACAGCCATCGTTGGAGGGTTTTTCTGAAGACCACAGCTTTGACCTTATGTTTACAAGGCAGTTGCAGTCTTTAAGAAATTTAACAGTATCAATTTACGTGTTTTGGGATTTATATGAAAGTGAGTTTAGTTTTTTAATATTACCAAATCTACCTAGAAGCCAGACTTGACAATGTCTGTAAGATTTTGTCAGCTCTAAGGAAACACAGACAGACTCAATATAAAATAGCAGTCCAAATATTTGAAGGGGACATGCCAACTCTTTTCTCTTGAAGCCTCCAACAACAAAAGGAAGAATGAAATACCTATTGGAACCATGAAATAAACCCCATTCAGAGTTTCCCTTGTGCACCTGGTGCACTTTAATCCCAATGACACATACTAGGCAATGTTGGCATTTCAAGGGGTAACATTCCTCTCTAGGAATATACAAGAATATCTAAACAGAATATATATATTTAGGCTTGATTCCAAAAGCACCTAGAGTCATTTAACTATGAGAATCCTACTGAAGCTATGCTAGGCTATTGAGAACCAGGTGCTCTTCTATCAGTGCTGAGAAGGCTTAATCATTCGATCATGTTGGGTAAAACAATTTAACACAACCAAGTGTGCACCTCCAAGATATAGTACACCCGGGGCTTGACGGAAGTGAATGACTGTCCACATAACCTGTTTCTTTAATGTGGCGTATTTTACAGTTCAGTTCACTATCTGACTTCTAATATTTTCCTGTATTGTCTTGAAAAACTGAGTCCTAATACATATTCAAGTTCATTCAAAGATTCCCCTCACTTCCCACACTCTTTCAGCCAAAAGAATACATAACCCCAGCATTTCCTTAATCTAAGTGAAGGTCATCATTTCTTTGTGTGAGCTAAGTATTCAATTCCTATATATTTCAGTCGAGAGTAATTGACCTTTAAGGATTTCACTGTTTTTCACCGAGTGTGAAGGAGGAGGAACTCTGATTCTAGTAGGGGCTTGCTCTCCTCCTACTGGATTCATTGCAGCTCAGGTTCTGATCCTTTGAAATGGATGCCTGAGTGGAGTGGAGGGAAGAGCATGTGATTGATAGCTAGGCACAAACGTGGGAATAGGCTAACCTGGGCTTGGTGCATTTCGGTCTGAATGATTCGTAAATGCCCCTTGGGATGTGTGGATTCTCACGACCTCTTCCTAGAACATGAGTGCTTTTATCATCTCTGCCATCTCTTCTCTTTTAGACTTCAGGAATTTTGGACCCTTTCTTGGAGCTGAGAATCGAGTTACTTTCTCAAGGGCACGTTGACTCTCCTTATGTTTCTGCCGGAATCAGCGAGGTTCAGTAGGTCTCATGACTGTCTTTCGAGCCTGGTATGCTCTAGAGATGTCTCCATGCCGATATTCTCCACTGTAGCAGAACAACTTTCATCAATGTGTTCGCACATCTCCTCAATCCATGCAGCCAGTGTTTCTGCCAGCTTCTCTTCGTGTCTCCCATAAAGTCGACGTCAACAGGACTGGGCAAGTCTGAAAATACCTCGGAGCATCACCAGTAAGCTGATGACAGGCAGATCTTCCACTGTCTGCCCTTTCAGATTCTGGAAACTGACCCGTGAACTCAGGTCTTTGGGCAGCAGCAGTATCTCGAACTTACTCAGCTTCCCGAACAAAAGACCTAAGCCAATCTCCACATAGGGCAGCAGACCCACCATCAAACTGATCCACCCACAGAATTCTGCCCAGTTACCTTGGATCCACCAGCCGCAACAAGCCTCGTGGTACACACCATCCGTCCACCTGGAATTCAACCGGTAACTGCCATCCCCATTGGTTGATGCATCAAGTCAGTGTTGGGGGTGATGCTGCATTAGACGAGAGTTTCCTAAGGGAAATGTGATTCTATCCAGAAGGGTCCCATTGTCCTTTTCTCTTCCCTCTTTCCTTTTGTTCAGATCTGTATACACAGTACAAACGGAGGGAATAGTGTCCATGATCAGTTTATGGATTCACACCTATTTAACTTTCTAAGAGTTCACAGTACACGGAGACCCACTCAAGGAAACTCATGTTTGTGTAATATCCATTCACCCAGATTACATATCCGTCTGTTGCTTTGTGCTGAAACACCCACACTTTCAGAACATGGATCCATTTGTTTCATGGGGGCTGAAATTCCTAGAAATGAAACCAAACCCATCGTGCACTTTCCTGTCTGTCTCTTTTGCTCTTAGTTCAGTTTTGCAGAGCTACTTGTCTTTGTTATAGGCTTATGCCATTTCTTCTCTATGTAGTGTAGAATTAGTCATTCATTCATCCTGTTGGAAGACTTCTAAGTCTATATCGCTTCCTATGACCCACCCTTATTCAAAACCGTCCTTTGGGTTGGCTCACGATATGCACTTCTGGATCAGTATCTATGAATAGTAATGCACGCGTCTGTTTTCGGAATACAAGTTTGTTGAGTACATGGTAACAGCGATAATAGATCGATGCGTGCTGAATGAACCTTGACATCATTTTGAGTATTTTGTCTTGAATAATCATGGTTGTTTGGTATATGTCAGCCAACTGTAACCTTTTGGTGTTTGTTTGTTTGTCTGATTGTATGTTTTGCAAACACATTAGGCCATGCATCTCTCGTTTTGCGTCAGACAGTCATGTAAGCTGATTCACTTAAGATAGTGCTTAAAATCAACTATGATTTCCTGCTACCCTCTCCCATCTTTAGGATTTTGATGTCGTCCTTGCCTTCTTCATCTTACTTCTTTGCAACTCAGGCTCTTCTTGCATTTGCAATAATGGTTTTGTTATTTCCATTTCATCTTGCTACTTTTCTACTCAGGGTAGGATTCTCAATTTTTGTTTTAGGATCAGTCTCAAACTGCTGAATTCTTTTAAGGTTTGCCTGTCAGTGAAATTCCCTATCTCTGCCGTTGTTATAAACGGCGGTCATTTGGCATAGGCTACCCTAGATTGCAGCTTTTTCTCATTCAGGATATTATCTATGTCTTGGCTCTCTTCCCCGTGCTGCAAAATTTCTGCCGAGATATCAGCTGTAACCCCTCTGGAGGTTCTGTTGTGACTATGTTGCTTTCCTCGAGGTGCATTTTGCATCATGAAATTTGTTTATTTGAATTCTACAGCTGCTTGTTTGTCTATTGGTATTCCACCTCTTTTGGACGTAGTGCACTTCCTGAATTCGTATAGATGATACTTTCTTGGCTTTCAGCAAGTTTCATTCTGATTTTTCTACAAATTCCTTTTCAGAATTTATTATTTTATCTCTTGCTTTTCCATTTGGGAATCCTATGATTCCTAATCTTACCTGCCTTGTCTTCACCCAGGATTCAACAGTGATGTTAGCGTTGGTTTGCACTTGCTTTTCTGTGTCTTCTTCTGATCGAGGGATATCTGTTCCCCTGTCCTCACAGTCATTCACGAGTCCCTCTGCATTATGTAGTCTGCTTAGGATTGACTTTAGCCCAGTTTTTATCTCATCCATTGAGTTTTCAGATACTATTGGGTTCATGTTTAAAGTTTCTCTTCCCCTTTTCTGGTATTCTGCCTTTTGTGATTCTGAGGCACTGTGGTTCATCAGTGTTTCCCTCACCTCCATTTCCAGAGCTTGCTCTGGTATCGTTTTGCCATCTAGTTGTGTGAAAGCTTATTTTTTGGGCCTTCAATCTCTTTGGAACTGAAAATGGTACTTCCTGTTTCTTTTACTATACTTCTTTTACTCTACAGGTCAGGTAATATCATGTATTTAATATAGACTTATAGGGCTTCGTTAAGTGCAAGTTTTAGACACTTGCTGTACACAATTCCATGGTATTTCTGTGAGGACAATTTTCCCTAGACCTTGATGCCATGCCCTGTTCCTGTGTATGATGTCTGGTATATCTCTGAATCCTGGTGTTGCCTTTGTTGTGATGAACACACCATACTGCTTCAGTTATTAGATCCTCATTTTTATTACACTAATCTCAATTCTGAAAGGGCACAGGGCACTTCCTCTAGTGGAAATGAAGCTTCTATAAGTTTTCAGCTCTGCATTCTTCTGTATGTCATTTTGAAGTGTCTGCAAAACAGCCAACGTAGAGTGCGCTTGTACTTTCTACTGCCACGGGAATGTCCCAATGTTACCAGTTCTTCCCAGAGCTTTTCTGTCTACAGAAACACCAGTGGAAGCATATGTATGGATGTCATACTTCAGGGCCTGCTGGGATGATCCCGCCGACCGACCAATGTGTCCTCGGTGCAGTACCATGTCAGTGCCGTCCAAAATGTAGCATCTGCATTTGGGTGATAATGCTGTAAAAATGCTTCATATTCTCATGCTGTGGACTTTGACCACTCTTCCTAATTCTCTCATTCTTGATTTATGGATTCACGAAGGCAACCACAGAGCTGTTTCGCATCCTCTGCCACAAACCAGACTGTAATCCCAATCCAGGTTATGAATGTAGAAGATCCTAAATCTTTTAATACTGATTTCAAACCCAACGCCCCCAGGAACCCTCAGTCCAGATGCATGATACCTCTGATTGAGTCCCACACGTGCTGTATTGGCAAAATTTCAAATTGGACCCTGGTCCTTCAGATGCAGTGGATGTGGCCTTAGGACATATCAATAAACTCAACCTCACGCGCCAGTGCGGTTGCTGTCTCACTGAGGTCACACTTCTCTTTGCTCTCTTGAAAGTACCCACCAAAACGCACAACGCACTCTAGATCCCTGAGTTGTGCGAGAGCCATCATCCGTAGCCCTACCCCGCTTTTTCCGCTGCCTCTGCTAGCTCAGATTTGGCAGCTCGGATCTTGGTTCAGATTCAATCGTGGGGATATTTTGAGCTGATTTCTTTGAGTTCTGTCAGCCAAGCATCTGCTGTGCACTCTGCTAATACTCAGCGCATCACCTTCAATCCCCTGCCTGCTGCCAGGTTGAGAGTGTGCTTCCAAGTAAAACAGAGTTTCACCTTTGATGCTCCATTACCAAGGTCAGATCCTGCACTGGTTTCCATTCTCTACTTTGCCTTTTCCTGCTTCCGGTTTTTCTGAGGCCTCATCCTGTCTTTGGAATTAACAGACCACTCTTCGGAAAGTGTCCTTGCCAAGGGCTGGTTGATTGTATGTTTACAATATTTTGTGTATGGTAGCTAGTGAGAGCAGTTTGCACTGTTTCTCTTCCTACTGGGCATCGACAAATCAACAGTTTTCACAAATAATTCACAGAAATTGGATATTTGTTTTGCTCCGTTTTATTACAGCCATCGTTGGAGGGTTTTTCTGAAGACCACAGCTTTGACCTTATGTTTACAAGGCAGTTGCAGTCTTTAAGAAATTTAACAGTATCAATTTACGTGTTTTGGGATTTATATGAAAGTGAGTTTAGTTTTTTAATATTACCAAATCTACCTAGAAGCCAGACTTGACAATGTCTGTAAGATTTTGTCAGCTCTAAGGAAACACAGGCAGACTCAATATAAAATAGCAGTCCAAATATTTGAAGGGGACATGCCAACTCTTTTCTCTTGAAGCCTCCAACAACAAAAGGAAGAATGAAATACCTATTGGAACCATGAAATAAACCCCATTCAGAGTTTCCCTTGTGCACCTGGTGCACTTTAATCCCAATGACACATACTAGGCAATGTTGGCATTTCAAGGGGTAACATTCCTCTCTAGGAATATACAAGAATATCTAAACAGAATATATATATTTAGGCTTGATTCCAAAAGCACCTAGAGTCATTTAACTATGAGAATCCTACTGAAGCTATGCTAGGCTATTGAGAACCAGGTGCTCTTCTATCAGTGCTGAGAAGGCTTAATCATTCGATCATGTTGGGTAAAACAATTTAACACAACCAAGTGTGCACCTCCAAGATATAGTACACCCGGGGCTTGACGGAAGTGAATGACTGTCCACATAACCTGTTTCTTTAATGTGGCGTATTTTACAGTTCAGTTCACTATCTGACTTCTAATATTTTCCTGTATTGTCTTGAAAAACTGAGTCCTAATACATATTCAAGTTCATTCAAAGATTCCCCTCACTTCCCACACTCTTTCAGCCAAAAGAATACATAACCCCAGCATTTCCTTAATCTAAGTGAAGGTCATCATTTCTTTGTGTGAGCTAAGTATTCAATTCCTATATATTTCAGTCGAGAGTAATTGACCTTTAAGGATTTCACTGTTTTTCACCGAGTGTGAAGGAGGAGGAACTCTGATTCTAGTAGGGGCTTGCTCTCCTCCTACTGGATTCATTGCAGCTCAGGTTCTGATCCTTTGAAATGGATGCCTGAGTGGAGTGGAGGGAAGAGCATGTGATTGATAGCTAGGCACAAACGTGGGAATAGGCTAACCTGGGCTTGGTGCATTTCGGTCTGAATGATTCGTAAATGCCCCTTGGGATGTGTGGATTCTCATGACCTCTTCCTAGAACATGAGTGCTTTTATCATCTCTGCCATCTCTTCTCTTTTAGACTTCAGGAATTTTGGACCCTTTCTTGGAGCTGAGAATCGAGTTACTTTCTCAAGGGCACGTTGACTCTCCTTATGTTTCTGCCGGAATCAGCGAGGTTCAGTAGGTCTCATGACTGTCTTTCGAGCCTGGTATGCTCTAGAGATGTCTCCATGCCGATATTCTCCACTGTAGCAGAACAACTTTCATCAATGTGTTCGCACATCTCCTCAATCCATGCAGCCAGTGTTTCTGCCAGCTTCTCTTCGTGTCTCCCATAAAGTCGACGTCAACAGGACTGGGCAAGTCTGAAAATACCTCGGAGCATCACCAGTAAGCTGATGACAGGCAGATCTTCCACTGTCTGCCCTTTCAGATTCTGGAAACTGACCCGTGAACTCAGGTCTTTGGGCAGCAGCAGTATCTCGAACTTACTCAGCTTCCCGAACAAAAGACCTAAGCCAATCTCCACATAGGGCAGCAGACCCACCATCAAACTGATCCACCCACAGAATTCTGCCCAGTTACCTTGGATCCACCAGCCGCAACAAGCCTCGTGGTACACACCATCCGTCCACCTGGAATTCAACCGGTAACTGCCATCCCCATTGGTTGATGCATCAAGTCAGTGTTGGGGGTGATGCTGCATTAGACGAGAGTTTCCTAAGGGAAATGTGATTCTATCCAGAAGGGTCCCATTGTCCTTTTCTCTTCCCTCTTTCCTTTTGTTCAGATCTGTATACACAGTACAAACGGAGGGAATAGTGTCCATGATCAGTTTATGGATTCACACCTATTTAACTTTCTAAGAGTTCACAGTACACGGAGACCCACTCAAGGAAACTCATGTTTGTGTAATATCCATTCACCCAGATTACATATCCGTCTGTTGCTTTGTGCTGAAACACCCACACTTTCAGAACATGGATCCATTTGTTTCATGGGGGCTGAAATTCCTAGAAATGAAACCAAACCCATCGTGCACTTTCCTGTCTGTCTCTTTTGCTCTTAGTTCAGTTTTGCAGAGCTACTTGTCTTTGTTATAGGCTTATGCCATTTCTTCTCTATGTAGTGTAGAATTAGTCATTCATTCATCCTGTTGGAAGACTTCTAAGTCTATATCGCTTCCTATGACCCACCCTTATTCAAAACCGTCCTTTGGGTTGGCTCACGATATGCACTTCTGGATCAGTATCTATGAATAGTAATGCACGCGTCTGTTTTCGGAATACAAGTTTGTTGAGTACATGGTAACAGCGATAATAGATCGATGCGTGCTGAATGAACCTTGACATCATTTTGAGTATTTTGTCTTGAATAATCATGGTTGTTTGGTATATGTCAGCCAACTGTAACCTTTTGGTGTTTGTTTGTTTGTCTGATTGTATGTTTTGCAAACACATTAGGCCATGCATCTCTCGTTTTGCGTCAGACAGTCATGTAAGCTGATTCACTTAAGATAGTGCTTAAAATCAACTATGATTTCCTGCTACCCTCTCCCATCTTTAGGATTTTGATGTCGTCCTTGCCTTCTTCATCTTACTTCTTTGCAACTCAGGCTCTTCTTGCATTTGCAATAATGGTTTTGTTATTTCCATTTCATCTTGCTACTTTTCTACTCAGGGTAGGATTCTCAATTTTTGTTTTAGGATCAGTCTCAAACTGCTGAATTCTTTTAAGGTTTGCCTGTCAGTGAAATTCCCTATCTCTGCCGTTGTTATAAACGGCGGTCATTTGGCATAGGCTACCCTAGATTGCAGCTTTTTCTCATTCAGGATATTATCTATGTCTTGGCTCTCTTCCCCGTGCTGCAAAATTTCTGCCGAGATATCAGCTGTAACCCCTCTGGAGGTTCTGTTGTGACTATGTTGCTTTCCTCGAGGTGCATTTTGCATCATGAAATTTGTTTATTTGAATTCTACAGCTGCTTGTTTGTCTATTGGTATTCCACCTCTTTTGGACGTAGTGCACTTCCTGAATTCGTATAGATGATACTTTCTTGGCTTTCAGCAAGTTTCATTCTGATTTTTCTACAAATTCCTTTTCAGAATTTATTATTTTATCTCTTGCTTTTCCATTTGGGAATCCTATGATTCCTAATCTTACCTGCCTTGTCTTCACCCAGGATTCAACAGTGATGTTAGCGTTGGTTTGCACTTGCTTTTCTGTGTCTTCTTCTGATCGAGGGATATCTGTTCCCCTGTCCTCACAGTCATTCACGAGTCCCTCTGCATTATGTAGTCTGCTTAGGATTGACTTTAGCCCAGTTTTTATCTCATCCATTGAGTTTTCAGATACTATTGGGTTCATGTTTAAAGTTTCTCTTCCCCTTTTCTGGTATTCTGCCTTTTGTGATTCTGAGGCACTGTGGTTCATCAGTGTTTCCCTCACCTCCATTTCCAGAGCTTGCTCTGGTATCGTTTTGCCATCTAGTTGTGTGAAAGCTTATTTTTTGGGCCTTCAATCTCTTTGGAACTGAAAATGGTACTTCCTGTTTCTTTTACTATACTTCTTTTACTCTACAGGTCAGGTAATATCATGTATTTAATATAGACTTATAGGGCTTCGTTAAGTGCAAGTTTTAGACACTTGCTGTACACAATTCCATGGTATTTCTGTGAGGACAATTTTCCCTAGACCTTGATGCCATGCCCTGTTCCTGTGTATGATGTCTGGTATATCTCTGAATCCTGGTGTTGCCTTTGTTGTGATGAACACACCATACTGCTTCAGTTATTAGATCCTCATTTTTATTACACTAATCTCAATTCTGAAAGGGCACAGGGCACTTCCTCTAGTGGAAATGAAGCTTCTATAAGTTTTCAGCTCTGCATTCTTCTGTATGTCATTTTGAAGTGTCTGCAAAACAGCCAACGTAGAGTGCGCTTGTACTTTCTACTGCCACGGGAATGTCCCAATGTTACCAGTTCTTCCCAGAGCTTCTCTGTCTACAGAAACACCAGTGGAAGCATATGTATGGATGTCATACTTCAGGGCCTGCTGGGATGATCCCGCCGACCGACCAATGTGTCCTCGGTGCAGTACCATGTCAGTGCCGTCCAAAATGTAGCATCTGCATTTGGGTGATAATGATGTAAAAATGCTTCATATTCTCATGCTGTGGACTTTGACCACTCTTCCTAATTCTCTCATTCTTGATTTATGGATTCACGAAGGCAACCACAGAGCTGTTTCGCATCCTCTGCCACAAACCAGACTGTAATCCCAATCCAGGTTATGAATGTAGAAGATCCTAAATCTTTTAATACTGATTTCAAACCCAACGCCCCCAGGAACCCTCAGTCCAGATGCATGATACCTCTGATTGAGTCCCACACGTGCTGTATTGGCAAAATTTCAAATTGGACCCTGGTCCTTCAGATGCAGTGGATGTGGCCTTAGGACATATCAATAAACTCAACCTCACGCGCCAGTGCGGTTGCTGTCTCACTGAGGTCACACTTCTCTTTGCTCTCTTGAAAGTACCCACCAAAACGCACAATGCACTCTAGATCCCTGAGTTGTGCGAGAGCCATCATCCGTAGCCCTACCCCGCTTTTTCCGCTGCCTCTGCTAGCTCAGATTTGGCAGCTCGGATCTTGGTTCAGATTCAATCGTGGGGATATTTTGAGCTGATTTCTTTGAGTTCTGTCAGCCAAGCATCTGCTGTGCACTCTGCTAATACTCAGCGCATCACCTTCAATCCCCTGCCTGCTGCCAGGTTGAGAGTGTGCTTCCAAGTAAAACAGAGTTTCACCTTTGATGCTCCATTACCAAGGTCAGATCCTGCACTGGTTTCCATTCTCTACTTTGCCTTTTCCTGCTTCCGGTTTTTCTGAGGCCTCATCCTGTCTTTGGAATTAACAGACCACTCTTCGGAAAGTGTCCTTGCCAAGGGCTGGTTGATTGTATGTTTACAATATTTTGTGTATGGTAGCTAGTGAGAGCAGTTTGCACTGTTTCTCTTCCTACTGGGCATCGACAAATCAACAGTTTTCACAAATAATTCACAGAAATTGGATATTTGTTTTGCTCCGTTTTATTACAGCCATCGTTGGAGGGTTTTTCTGAAGACCACAGCTTTGACCTTATGTTTACAAGGCAGTTGCAGTCTTTAAGAAATTTAACAGTATCAATTTACGTGTTTTGGGATTTATATGAAAGTGAGTTTAGTTTTTTAATATTACCAAATCTACCTAGAAGCCAGACTTGACAATGTCTGTAAGATTTTGTCAGCTCTAAGGAAACACAGACAGACTCAATATAAAATAGCAGTCCAAATATTTGAAGGGGACATGCCAACTCTTTTCTCTTGAAGCCTCCAACAACAAAAGGAAGAATGAAATACCTATTGGAACCATGAAATAAACCCCATTCAGAGTTTCCCTTGTGCACCTGGTGCACTTTAATCCCAATGACACATACTAGGCAATGTTGGCATTTCAAGGGGTAACATTCCTCTCTAGGAATATACAAGAATATCTAAACAGAATATATATATTTAGGCTTGATTCCAAAAGCACCTAGAGTCATTTAACTATGAGAATCCTACTGAAGCTATGCTAGGCTATTGAGAACCAGGTGCTCTTCTATCAGTGCTGAGAAGGCTTAATCATTCGATCATGTTGGGTAAAACAATTTAACACAACCAAGTGTGCACCTCCAAGATATAGTACACCCGGGGCTTGACGGAAGTGAATGACTGTCCACATAACCTGTTTCTTTAATGTGGCGTATTTTACAGTTCAGTTCACTATCTGACTTCTAATATTTTCCTGTATTGTCTTGAAAAACTGAGTCCTAATACATATTCAAGTTCATTCAAAGATTCCCCTCACTTCCCACACTCTTTCAGCCAAAAGAATACATAACCCCAGCATTTCCTTAATCTAAGTGAAGGTCATCATTTCTTTGTGTGAGCTAAGTATTCAATTCCTATATATTTCAGTCGAGAGTAATTGACCTTTAAGGATTTCACTGTTTTTCACCGAGTGTGAAGGAGGAGGAACTCTGATTCTAGTAGGGGCTTGCTCTCCTCCTACTGGATTCATTGCAGCTCAGGTTCTGATCCTTTGAAATGGATGCCTGAGTGGAGTGGAGGGAAGAGCATGTGATTGATAGCTAGGCACAAACGTGGGAATAGGCTAACCTGGGCTTGGTGCATTTCGGTCTGAATGATTCGTAAATGCCCCTTGGGATGTGTGGATTCTCACGACCTCTTCCTAGAACATGAGTGCTTTTATCATCTCTGCCATCTCTTCTCTTTTAGACTTCAGGAATTTTGGACCCTTTCTTGGAGCTGAGAATCGAGTTACTTTCTCAAGGGCACGTTGACTCTCCTTATGTTTCTGCCGGAATCAGCGAGGTTCAGTAGGTCTCATGACTGTCTTTCGAGCCTGGTATGCTCTAGAGATGTCTCCATGCCGATATTCTCCACTGTAGCAGAACAACTTTCATCAATGTGTTCGCACATCTCCTCAATCCATGCAGCCAGTGTTTCTGCCAGCTTCTCTTCGTGTCTCCCATAAAGTCGACGTCAACAGGACTGGGCAAGTCTGAAAATACCTCGGAGCATCACCAGTAAGCTGATGACAGGCAGATCTTCCACTGCCTGCCCTTTCAGATTCTGGAAACTGACCCGTGAACTCAGGTCTTTGGGCAGCAGCAGTATCTCGAACTTACTCAGCTTCCCGAACAAAAGACCTAAGCCAATCTCCACATAGGGCAGCAGACCCACCATCAAACTGATCCACCCACAGAATTCTGCCCAGTTACCTTGGATCCACCAGCCGCAACAAGCCTCGTGGTACACACCATCCGTCCACCTGGAATTCAACCGGTAACTGCCATCCCCATTGGTTGATGCATAAAGTCAGTGTTGGGGGTGATGCTGCATTAGACGAGAGTTTCCTAAGGGAAATGTGATTCTATCCAGAAGGGTCCCATTGTCCTTTTCTCTTCCCTCTTTCCTTTTGTTCAGATCTGTATACACAGTACAAACGGAGGGAATAGTGTCCATGATCAGTTTATGGATTCACACCTATTTAACTTTCTAAGAGTTCACAGTACACGGAGACCCACTCAAGGAAACTCATGTTTGTGTAATATCCATTCACCCAGATTACATATCCGTCTGTTGCTTTGTGCTGAAACACCCACACTTTCAGAACATGGATCCATTTGTTTCATGGGGGCTGAAATTCCTAGAAATGAAACCAAACCCATCGTGCACTTTCCTGTCTGTCTCTTTTGCTCTTAGTTCAGTTTTGCAGAGCTACTTGTCTTTGTTATAGGCTTATGCCATTTCTTCTCTATGTAGTGTAGAATTAGTCATTCATTCATCCTGTTGGAAGACTTCTAAGTCTATATCGCTTCCTATGACCCACCCTTATTCAAAACCGTCCTTTGGGTTGGCTCACGATATGCACTTCTGGATCAGTATCTATGAATAGTAATGCACGCGTCTGTTTTCGGAATACAAGTTTGTTGAGTACATGGTAACAGCGATAATAGATCGATGCGTGCTGAATGAACCTTGACATCATTTTGAGTATTTTGTCTTGAATAATCATGGTTGTTTGGTATATGTCAGCCAACTGTAACCTTTTGGTGTTTGTTTGTTTGTCTGATTGTATGTTTTGCAAACACATTAGGCCATGCATCTCTCGTTTTGCGTCAGACAGTCATGTAAGCTGATTCACTTAAGATAGTGCTTAAAATCAACTATGATTTCCTGCTACCCTCTCCCATCTTTAGGATTTTGATGTCGTCCTTGCCTTCTTCATCTTACTTCTTTGCAACTCAGGCTCTTCTTGCATTTGCAATAATGGTTTTGTTATTTCCATTTCATCTTGCTACTTTTCTACTCAGGGTAGGATTCTCAATTTTTGTTTTAGGATCAGTCTCAAACTGCTGAATTCTTTTAAGGTTTGCCTGTCAGTGAAATTCCCTATCTCTGCCGTTGTTATAAACGGCGGTCATTTGGCATAGGCTACCCTAGATTGCAGCTTTTTCTCATTCAGGATATTATCTATGTCTTGGCTCTCTTCCCCGTGCTGCAAAATTTCTGCGAGATATCAGCTGTAACCCCTCTGGAGGTTCTGTTGTGACTATGTTGCTTTCCTCGAGGTGCATTTTGCATCATGAAATTTGTTTATTTGAATTCTACAGCTGCTTGTTTGTCTATTGGTATTCCACCTCTTTTGGACGTAGTGCACTTCCTGAATTCGTATAGATGATACTTTCTTGGCTTTCAGCAAGTTTCATTCTGATTTTTCTACAAATTCCTTTTCAGAATTTATTATTTTATCTCTTGCTTTTCCATTTGGGAATCCTATGATTCCTAATCTTACCTGCCTTGTCTTCACCCAGGATTCAACAGTGATGTTAGCGTTGGTTTGCACTTGCTTTTCTGTGTCTTCTTCTGATCGAGGGATATCTGTTCCCCTGTCCTCACAGTCATTCACGAGTCCCTCTGCATTATGTAGTCTGCTTAGGATTGACTTTAGCCCAGTTTTTATCTCATCCATTGAGTTTTCAGATACTATTGGGTTCATGTTTAAAGTTTCTCTTCCCCTTTTCTGGTATTCTGCCTTTTGTGATTCTGAGGCACTGTGGTTCATCAGTGTTTCCCTCACTTCCATTTCCAGAGCTTGCTCTGGTATCGTTTTGCCATCTAGTTGTGTGAAAGCTTATTTTTTGGGCCTTCAATCTCTTTGGAACTGAAAATGGTACTTCCTGTTTCTTTTACTATACTGCTTTTACTCTACAGGTCAGGTAATATCATGTATTTAATATAGACTTATAGGGCTTCGTTAAGTGCAAGTTTTAGACACTTGCTGTACACAATTCCATGGTATTTCTGTGAGGACAATTTTCCCTAGACCTTGATGCCATGCCCTGTTCCTGTGTATGATGTCTGGTATATCTCTGAATCCTGGTGTTGCCTTTGTTGTGATGAACACACCATACTGCTTCAGTTATTAGATCCTCATTTTTATTACACTAATCTCAATTCTGAAAGGGCACAGGGCACTTCCTCTAGTGGAAATGAAGCTTCTATAGGTTTTCAGCTCTGCATTCTTCTGTATGTCTTTTTGGAGTGTCTGCAAAACAGCCAACGTAGAGTGCGCTTGTACTTTCTACTGCCACGGGAATGTCCCAATGTTACCAGTTCTTCCCAGAGCTTCTCTGTCTACAGAAACACCAGTGGAAGCATATGTATGGATGTCATACTTCAGGGCCTGCTGGGATGATCCCGCCGACCGACCAATGTGTCCTCGGTGCAGTACCATGTCAGTGCCGTCCAAAATGTAGCATCTGCATTTGGGTGATAATGCTGTAAAAATGCTTCATATTCTCATGCTGTGGACTTTGACCACTCTTCCTAATTCTCTCATTCTTGATTTATGGATTCACGAAGGCAACCACAGAGCTGTTTCGCATCCTCTGCCACAAACCAGACTGTAATCCCAATCCAGGTTATGAATGTAGAAGATCCTAAATCTTTTAATACTGATTTCAAACCCAACGCCCCCAGGAACCCTCAGTCCAGATGCATGATACCTCTGATTGAGTCCCACACGTGCTGTATTGGCAAAATTTCAAATTGGACCCTGGTCCTTCAGATGCAGTGGATGTGGCCTTAGGACATATCAATAAACTCAACCTCACGCGCCAGTGCGGTTGCTGTCTCACTGAGGTCACACTTCTCTTTGCTCTCTTGAAAGTACCCACCAAAACGCACAACGCACTCTAGATCCCTGAGTTGTGCGAGAGCCATCATCCGTAGCCCTACCCCGCTTTTTCCGCTGCCTCTGCTAGCTCAGATTTGGCAGCTCGGATCTTGGTTCAGATTCAATCGTGGGGATATTTTGAGCTGATTTCTTTGAGTTCTGTCAGCCAAGCATCTGCTGTGCACTCTGCTAATACTCAGCGCATCACCTTCAATCCCCTGCCTGCTGCCAGGTTGAGAGTGTGCTTCCAAGTAAAACAGAGTTTCACCTTTGATGCTCCATTACCAAGGTCAGATCCTGCACTGGTTTCCATTCTCTACTTTGCCTTTTCCTGCTTCCGGTTTTTCTGAGGCCTCATCCTGTCTTTGGAATTAACAGACCACTCTTCGGAAAGTGTCCTTGCCAAGGGCTGGTTGATTGTATGTTTACAATATTTTGTGTATGGTAGCTAGTGAGAGCAGTTTGCACTGTTTCTCTTCCTACTGGGCATCGACAAATCAACAGTTTTCACAAATAATTCACAGAAATTGGATATTTGTTTTGCTCCGTTTTATTACAGCCATCGTTGGAGGGTTTTTCTGAAGACCACAGCTTTGACCTTATGTTTACAAGGCAGTTGCAGTCTTTAAGAAATTTAACAGTATCAATTTACGTGTTTTGGGATTTATATGAAAGTGAGTTTAGTTTTTTAATATTACCAAATCTACCTAGAAGCCAGACTTGACAATGTCTGTAAGATTTTGTCAGCTCTAAGGAAACACAGACAGACTCAATATAAAATAGCAGTCCAAATATTTGAAGGGGACATGCCAACTCTTTTCTCTTGAAGCCTCCAACAACAAAAGGAAGAATGAAATACCTATTGGAACCATGAAATAAACCCCATTCAGAGTTTCCCTTGTGCACCTGGTGCACTTTAATCCCAATGACACATACTAGGCAATGTTGGCATTTCAAGGGGTAACATTCCTCTCTAGGAATATACAAGAATATCTAAACAGAATATATATATTTAGGCTTGATTCCAAAAGCACCTAGAGTCATTTAACTATGAGAATCCTACTGAAGCTATGCTAGGCTATTGAGAACCAGGTGCTCTTCTATCAGTGCTGAGAAGGCTTAATCATTCGATCATGTTGGGTAAAACAATTTAACACAACCAAGTGTGCACCTCCAAGATATAGTACACCCGGGGCTTGACGGAAGTGAATGACTGTCCACATAACCTGTTTCTTTAATGTGGCGTATTTTACAGTTCAGTTCACTATCTGACTTCTAATATTTTCCTGTATTGTCTTGAAAAACTGAGTCCTAATACATATTCAAGTTCATTCAAAGATTCCCCTCACTTCCCACATTCTTTCAGCCAAAAGAATACATAACCCCAGCATTTCCTTAATCTAAGTGAAGGTCATCATTTCTTTGTGTGAGCTAAGTATTCAATTCCTATATATTTCAGTCGAGAGTAATTGACCTTTAAGGATTTCACTGTTTTTCACCGAGTGTGAAGGAGGAGGAACTCTGATTCTAGTAGGGGCTTGCTCTCCTCCTACTGGATTCATTGCAGCTCAGGTTCTGATCCTTTGAAATGGATGCCTGAGTGGAGTGGAGGGAAGAGCATGTGATTGATAGCTAGGCACAAACGTGGGAATAGGCTAACCTGGGCTTGGTGCATTTCGGTCTGAATGATTCGTAAATGCCCCTTGGGATGTGTGGATTCTCACGACCTCTTCCTAGAACATGAGTGCTTTTATCATCTCTGCCATCTCTTCTCTTTTAGACTTCAGGAATTTTGGACCCTTTCTTGGAGCTGAGAATCGAGTTACTTTCTCAAGGGCACGTTGACTCTCCTTATGTTTCTGCCGGAATCAGCGAGGTTCAGTAGGTCTCATGACTGTCTTTCGAGCCTGGTATGCTCTAGAGATGTCTCCATGCCGATATTCTCCACTGTAGCAGAACAACTTTCATCAATGTGTTCGCACATCTCCTCAATCCATGCAGCCAGTGTTTCTGCCAGCTTCTCTTCGTGTCTCCCATAAAGTCGACGTCAACAGGACTGGGCAAGTCTGAAAATACCTCGGAGCATCACCAGTAAGCTGATGACAGGCAGATCTTCCACTGCCTGCCCTTTCAGATTCTGGAAACTGACCCGTGAACTCAGGTCTTTGGGCAGCAGCAGTATCTCGAACTTACTCAGCTTCCCGAACAAAAGACCTAAGCCAATCTCCACATAGGGCAGCAGACCCACCATCAAACTGATCCACCCACAGAATTCTGCCCAGTTACCTTGGATCCACCAGCCGCAACAAGCCTCGTGGTACACACCATCCGTCCACCTGGAATTCAACCGGTAACTGCCATCCCCATTGGTTGATGCATCAAGTCAGTGTTGGGGGTGATGCTGCATTAGACGAGAGTTTCCTAAGGGAAATGTGATTCTATCCAGAAGGGTCCCATTGTCCTTTTCTCTTCCCTCTTTCCTTTTGTTCAGATCTGTATACACAGTACAAACGGAGGGAATAGTGTCCATGATCAGTTTATGGATTCACACCTATTTAACTTTCTAAGAGTTCACAGTACACGGAGACCCACTCAAGGAAACTCATGTTTGTGTAATATCCATTCACCCAGATTACATATCCGTCTGTTGCTTTGTGCTGAAACACCCACACTTTCAGAACATGGATCCATTTGTTTCATGGGGGCTGAAATTCCTAGAAATGAAACCAAACCCATCGTGCACTTTCCTGTCTGTCTCTTTTGCTCTTAGTTCAGTTTTGCAGAGCTACTTGTCTTTGTTATAGGCTTATGCCATTTCTTCTCTATGTAGTGTAGAATTAGTCATTCATTCATCCTGTTGGAAGACTTCTAAGTCTATATCGCTTCCTATGACCCACCCTTATTCAAAACCGTCCTTTGGGTTGGCTCACGATATGCACTTCTGGATCAGTATCTATGAATAGTAATGCACGCGTCTGTTTTCGGAATACAAGTTTGTTGAGTACATGGTAACAGCGATAATAGATCGATGCGTGCTGAATGAACCTTGACATCATTTTGAGTATTTTGTCTTGAATAATCATGGTTGTTTGGTATATGTCAGCCAACTGTAACCTTTTGGTGTTTGTTTGTTTGTCTGATTGTATGTTTTGCAAACACATTAGGCCATGCATCTCTCGTTTTGCGTCAGACAGTCATGTAAGCTGATTCACTTAAGATAGTGCTTAAAATCAACTATGATTTCCTGCTACCCTCTCCCATCTTTAGGATTTTGATGTCGTCCTTGCCTTCTTCATCTTACTTCTTTGCAACTCAGGCTCTTCTTGCATTTGCAATAATGGTTTTGTTATTTCCATTTCATCTTGCTACTTTTCTACTCAGGGTAGGATTCTCAATTTTTGTTTTAGGATCAGTCTCAAACTGCTGAATTCTTTTAAGGTTTGCCTGTCAGTGAAATTCCCTATCTCTGCCGTTGTTATAAACGGCGGTCATTTGGCATAGGCTACCCTAGATTGCAGCTTTTTCTCATTCAGGATATTATCTATGTCTTGGCTCTCTTCCCCGTGCTGCAAAATTTCTGCGAGATATCAGCTGTAACCCCTCTGGAGGTTCTGTTGTGACTATGTTGCTTTCCTCGAGGTGCATTTTGCATCATGAAATTTGTTTATTTGAATTCTACAGCTGCTTGTTTGTCTATTGGTATTCCACCTCTTTTGGACGTAGTGCACTTCCTGAATTCGTATAGATGATACTTTCTTGGCTTTCAGCAAGTTTCATTCTGATTTTTCTACAAATTCCTTTTCAGAATTTATTATTTTATCTCTTGCTTTTCCATTTGGGAATCCTATGATTCCTAATCTTACCTGCCTTGTCTTCACCCAGGATTCAACAGTGATGTTAGCGTTGGTTTGCACTTGCTTTTCTGTGTCTTCTTCTGATCGAGGGATATCTGTTCCCCTGTCCTCACAGTCATTCACGAGTCCCTCTGCATTATGTAGTCTGCTTAGGATTGACTTTAGCCCAGTTTTTATCTCATCCATTGAGTTTTCAGATACTATTGGGTTCATGTTTAAAGTTTCTCTTCCCCTTTTCTGGTATTCTGCCTTTTGTGATTCTGAGGCACTGTGGTTCATCTGTGTTTCCCTCACTTCCATTTCCAGAGCTTGCTCTGGTATCGTTTTGCCATCTAGTTGTGTGAAAGCTTATTTTTTGGGCCTTCAATCTCTTTGGAACTGAAAATGGTACTTCCTGTTTCTTTTACTATACTTCTTTTACTCTACAGGTCAGGTAATATCATGTATTTAATATAGACTTATAGGGCTTCGTTAAGGGCAAGTTTTAGACACTTGCTGTACACAATTCCATGGTATTTCTGTGAGGACAATTTTCCCTAGACCTTGATGCCATGCCCTGTTCCTGTGTATGATGTCTGGTATATCTCTGAATCCTGGTGTTGCCTTTGTTGTGATGAACACACCATACTGCTTCAGTTATTAGATCCTCATTTTTATTACACTAATCTCAATTCTGAAAGGGCACAGGGCACTTCCTCTAGTGGAAATGAAGCTTCTATAGGTTTTCAGCTCTGCATTCTTCTGTATGTCATTTTGAAGTGTCTGCAAAACAGCCAACGTAGAGTGCGCTTGTACTTTCTACTGCCACGGGAATGTCCCAATGTTACCAGTTCTTCCCAGAGCTTCTCTGTCTACAGAAACACCAGTGGAAGCATATGTATGGATGTCATACTTCAGGGCCTGCTGGGATGATCCCGCCGACCGACCAATGTGTCCTCGGTGCAGTACCATGTCAGTGCCGTCCAAAATGTAGCATCTGCATTTGGGTGATAATGCTGTAAAAATGCTTCATATTCTCATGCTGTGGACTTTGACCACTCTTCCTAATTCTCTCATTCTTGATTTATGGATTCACGAAGGCAACCACAGAGCTGTTTCGCATCCTCTGCCACAAACCAGACTGTAATCCCAATCCAGGTTATGAATGTAGAAGATCCTAAATCTTTTAATACTGATTTCAAACCCAACGCCCCCAGGAACCCTCAGTCCAGATGCATGATACCTCTGATTGAGTCCCACACGTGCTGTATTGGCAAAATTTCAAATTGGACCCTGGTCCTTCAGATGCAGTGGATGTGGCCTTAGGACATATCAATAAACTCAACCTCACGCGCCAGTGCGGTTGCTGTCTCACTGAGGTCACACTTCTCTTTGCTCTCTTGAAAGTACCCACCAAAACGCACAACGCACTCTAGATCCCTGAGTTGTGCGAGAGCCATCATCCGTAGCCCTACCCCGCTTTTTCCGCTGCCTCTGCTAGCTCAGATTTGGCAGCTCGGATCTTGGTTCAGATTCAATCGTGGGGATATTTTGAGCTGATTTCTTTGAGTTCTGTCAGCCAAGCATCTGCTGTGCACTCTGCTAATACTCAGCGCATCACCTTCAATCCCCTGCCTGCTGCCAGGTTGAGAGTGTGCTTCCAAGTAAAACAGAGTTTCACCTTTGATGCTCCATTACCAAGGTCAGATCCTGCACTGGTTTCCATTCTCTACTTTGCCTTTTCCTGCTTCCGGTTTTTCTGAGGCCTCATCCTGTCTTTGGAATTAACAGACCACTCTTCGGAAAGTGTCCTTGCCAAGGGCTGGTTGATTGTATGTTTACAATATTTTGTGTATGGTAGCTAGTGAGAGCAGTTTGCACTGTTTCTCTTCCTACTGGGCATCGACAAATCAACAGTTTTCACAAATAATTCACAGAAATTGGATATTTGTTTTGCTCCGTTTTATTACAGCCATCGTTGGAGGGTTTTTCTGAAGACCACAGCTTTGACCTTATGTTTACAAGGCAGTTGCAGTCTTTAAGAAATTTAACAGTATCAATTTACGTGTTTTGGGATTTATATGAAAGTGAGTTTAGTTTTTTAATATTACCAAATCTACCTAGAAGCCAGACTTGACAATGTCTGTAAGATTTTGTCAGCTCTAAGGAAACACAGACAGACTCAATATAAAATAGCAGTCCAAATATTTGAAGGGGACATGCCAACTCTTTTCTCTTGAAGCCTCCAACAACAAAAGGAAGAATGAAATACCTATTGGAACCATGAAATAAACCCCATTCAGAGTTTCCCTTGTGCACCTGGTGCACTTTAATCCCAATGACACATACTAGGCAATGTTGGCATTTCAAGGGGTAACATTCCTCTCTAGGAATATACAAGAATATCTAAACAGAATATATATATTTAGGCTTGATTCCAAAAGCACCTAGAGTCATTTAACTATGAGAATCCTACTGAAGCTATGCTAGGCTATTGAGAACCAGGTGCTCTTCTATCAGTGCTGAGAAGGCTTAATCATTCGATCATGTTGGGTAAAACAATTTAACACAACCAAGTGTGCACCTCCAAGATATAGTACACCCGGGGCTTGACGGAAGTGAATGACTGTCCACATAACCTGTTTCTTTAATGTGGCGTATTTTACAGTTCAGTTCACTATCTGACTTCTAATATTTTCCTGTATTGTCTTGAAAAACTGAGTCCTAATACATATTCAAGTTCATTCAAAGATTCCCCTCACTTCCCACATTCTTTCAGCCAAAAGAATACATAACCCCAGCATTTCCTTAATCTAAGTGAAGGTCATCATTTCTTTGTGTGAGCTAAGTATTCAATTCCTATATATTTCAGTCGAGAGTAATTGACCTTTAAGGATTTCACTGTTTTTCACCGAGTGTGAAGGAGGAGGAACTCTGATTCTAGTAGGGGCTTGCTCTCCTCCTACTGGATTCATTGCAGCTCAGGTTCTGATCCTTTGAAATGGATGCCTGAGTGGAGTGGAGGGAAGAGCATGTGATTGATAGCTAGGCACAAACGTGGGAATAGGCTAACCTGGGCTTGGTGCATTTCGGTCTGAATGATTCGTAAATGCCCCTTGGGATGTGTGGATTCTCACGACCTCTTCCTAGAACATGAGTGCTTTTATCATCTCTGCCATCTCTTCTCTTTTAGACTTCAGGAATTTTGGACCCTTTCTTGGAGCTGAGAATCGAGTTACTTTCTCAAGGGCACGTTGACTCTCCTTATGTTTCTGCCGGAATCAGCGAGGTTCAGTAGGTCTCATGACTGTCTTTCGAGCCTGGTATGCTCTAGAGATGTCTCCATGCCGATATTCTCCACTGTAGCAGAACAACTTTCATCAATGTGTTCGCACATCTCCTCAATCCATGCAGCCAGTGTTTCTGCCAGCTTCTCTTCGTGTCTCCCATAAAGTCGACGTCAACAGGACTGGGCAAGTCTGAAAATACCTCGGAGCATCACCAGTAAGCTGATGACAGGCAGATCTTCCACTGCCTGCCCTTTCAGATTCTGGAAACTGACCCGTGAACTCAGGTCTTTGGGCAGCAGCAGTATCTCGAACTTACTCAGCTTCCCGAACAAAAGACCTAAGCCAATCTCCACATAGGGCAGCAGACCCACCATCAAACTGATCCACCCACAGAATTCTGCCCAGTTACCTTGGATCCACCAGCCGCAACAAGCCTCGTGGTACACACCATCCGTCCACCTGGAATTCAACCGGTAACTGCCATCCCCATTGGTTGATGCATCAAGTCAGTGTTGGGGGTGATGCTGCATTAGACGAGAGTTTCCTAAGGGAAATGTGATTCTATCCAGAAGGGTCCCATTGTCCTTTTCTCTTCCCTCTTTCCTTTTGTTCAGATCTGTATACACAGTACAAACGGAGGGAATAGTGTCCATGATCAGTTTATGGATTCACACCTATTTAACTTTCTAAGAGTTCACAGTACACGGAGACCCACTCAAGGAAACTCATGTTTGTGTAATATCCATTCACCCAGATTACATATCCGTCTGTTGCTTTGTGCTGAAACACCCACACTTTCAGAACATGGATCCATTTGTTTCATGGGGGCTGAAATTCCTAGAAATGAAACCAAACCCATCGTGCACTTTCCTGTCTGTCTCTTTTGCTCTTAGTTCAGTTTTGCAGAGCTACTTGTCTTTGTTATAGGCTTATGCCATTTCTTCTCTATGTAGTGTAGAATTAGTCATTCATTCATCCTGTTGGAAGACTTCTAAGTCTATATCGCTTCCTATGACCCACCCTTATTCAAAACCGTCCTTTGGGTTGGCTCACGATATGCACTTCTGGATCAGTATCTATGAATAGTAATGCACGCGTCTGTTTTCGGAATACAAGTTTGTTGAGTACATGGTAACAGCGATAATAGATCGATGCGTGCTGAATGAACCTTGACATCATTTTGAGTATTTTGTCTTGAATAATCATGGTTGTTTGGTATATGTCAGCCAACTGTAACCTTTTGGTGTTTGTTTGTTTGTCTGATTGTATGTTTTGCAAACACATTAGGCCATGCATCTCTCGTTTTGCGTCAGACAGTCATGTAAGCTGATTCACTTAAGATAGTGCTTAAAATCAACTATGATTTCCTGCTACCCTCTCCCATCTTTAGGATTTTGATGTCGTCCTTGCCTTCTTCATCTTACTTCTTTGCAACTCAGGCTCTTCTTGCATTTGCAATAATGGTTTTGTTATTTCCATTTCATCTTGCTACTTTTCTACTCAGGGTAGGATTCTCAATTTTTGTTTTAGGATCAGTCTCAAACTGCTGAATTCTTTTAAGGTTTGCCTGTCAGTGAAATTCCCTATCTCTGCCGTTGTTATAAACGGCGGTCATTTGGCATAGGCTACCCTAGATTGCAGCTTTTTCTCATTCAGGATATTATCTATGTCTTGGCTCTCTTCCCCGTGCTGCAAAATTTCTGCGAGATATCAGCTGTAACCCCTCTGGAGGTTCTGTTGTGACTATGTTGCTTTCCTCGAGGTGCATTTTGCATCATGAAATTTGTTTATTTGAATTCTACAGCTGCTTGTTTGTCTATTGGTATTCCACCTCTTTTGGACGTAGTGCACTTCCTGAATTCGTATAGATGATACTTTCTTGGCTTTCAGCAAGTTTCATTCTGATTTTTCTACAAATTCCTTTTCAGAATTTATTATTTTATCTCTTGCTTTTCCATTTGGGAATCCTATGATTCCTAATCTTACCTGCCTTGTCTTCACCCAGGATTCAACAGTGATGTTAGCGTTGGTTTGCACTTGCTTTTCTGTGTCTTCTTCTGATCGAGGGATATCTGTTCCCCTGTCCTCACAGTCATTCACGAGTCCCTCTGCATTATGTAGTCTGCTTAGGATTGACTTTAGCCCAGTTTTTATCTCATCCATTGAGTTTTCAGATACTATTGGGTTCATGTTTAAAGTTTCTCTTCCCCTTTTCTGGTATTCTGCCTTTTGTGATTCTGAGGCACTGTGGTTCATCTGTGTTTCCCTCACTTCCATTTCCAGAGCTTGCTCTGGTATCGTTTTGCCATCTAGTTGTGTGAAAGCTTATTTTTTGGGCCTTCAATCTCTTTGGAACTGAAAATGGTACTTCCTGTTTCTTTTACTATACTTCTTTTACTCTACAGGTCAGGTAATATCATGTATTTAATATAGACTTATAGGGCTTCGTTAAGGGCAAGTTTTAGACACTTGCTGTACACAATTCCATGGTATTTCTGTGAGGACAATTTTCCCTAGACCTTGATGCCATGCCCTGTTCCTGTGTATGATGTCTGGTATATCTCTGAATCCTGGTGTTGCCTTTGTTGTGATGAACACACCATACTGCTTCAGTTATTAGATCCTCATTTTTATTACACTAATCTCAATTCTGAAAGGGCACAGGGCACTTCCTCTAGTGGAAATGAAGCTTCTATAGGTTTTCAGCTCTGCATTCTTCTGTATGTCATTTTGAAGTGTCTGCAAAACAGCCAACGTAGAGTGCGCTTGTACTTTCTACTGCCACGGGAATGTCCCAATGTTACCAGTTCTTCCCAGAGCTTCTCTGTCTACAGAAACACCAGTGGAAGCATATGTATGGATGTCATACTTCAGGGCCTGCTGGGATGATCCCGCCGACCGACCAATGTGTCCTCGGTGCAGTACCATGTCAGTGCCGTCCAAAATGTAGCATCTGCATTTGGGTGATAATGCTGTAAAAATGCTTCATATTCTCATGCTGTGGACTTTGACCACTCTTCCTAATTCTCTCATTCTTGATTTATGGATTCACGAAGGCAACCACAGAGCTGTTTCGCATCCTCTGCCACAAACCAGACTGTAATCCCAATCCAGGTTATGAATGTAGAAGATCCTAAATCTTTTAATACTGATTTCAAACCCAACGCCCCCAGGAACCCTCAGTCCAGATGCATGATACCTCTGATTGAGTCCCACACGTGCTGTATTGGCAAAATTTCAAATTGGACCCTGGTCCTTCAGATGCAGTGGATGTGGCCTTAGGACATATCAATAAACTCAACCTCACGCGCCAGTGCGGTTGCTGTCTCACTGAGGTCACACTTCTCTTTGCTCTCTTGAAAGTACCCACCAAAACGCACAACGCACTCTAGATCCCTGAGTTGTGCGAGAGCCATCATCCGTAGCCCTACCCCGCTTTTTCCGCTGCCTCTGCTAGCTCAGATTTGGCAGCTCGGATCTTGGTTCAGATTCAATCGTGGGGATATTTTGAGCTGATTTCTTTGAGTTCTGTCAGCCAAGCATCTGCTGTGCACTCTGCTAATACTCAGCGCATCACCTTCAATCCCCTGCCTGCTGCCAGGTTGAGAGTGTGCTTCCAAGTAAAACAGAGTTTCACCTTTGATGCTCCATTACCAAGGTCAGATCCTGCACTGGTTTCCATTCTCTACTTTGCCTTTTCCTGCTTCCGGTTTTTCTGAGGCCTCATCCTGTCTTTGGAATTAACAGACCACTCTTCGGAAAGTGTCCTTGCCAAGGGCTGGTTGATTGTATGTTTACAATATTTTGTGTATGGTAGCTAGTGAGAGCAGTTTGCACTGTTTCTCTTCCTACTGGGCATCGACAAATCAACAGTTTTCACAAATAATTCACAGAAATTGGATATTTGTTTTGCTCCGTTTTATTACAGCCATCGTTGGAGGGTTTTTCTGAAGACCACAGCTTTGACCTTATGTTTACAAGGCAGTTGCAGTCTTTAAGAAATTTAACAGTATCAATTTACGTGTTTTGGGATTTATATGAAAGTGAGTTTAGTTTTTTAATATTACCAAATCTACCTAGAAGCCAGACTTGACAATGTCTGTAAGATTTTGTCAGCTCTAAGGAAACACAGACAGACTCAATATAAAATAGCAGTCCAAATATTTGAAGGGGACATGCCAACTCTTTTCTCTTGAAGCCTCCAACAACAAAAGGAAGAATGAAATACCTATTGGAACCATGAAATAAACCCCATTCAGAGTTTCCCTTGTGCACCTGGTGCACTTTAATCCCAATGACACATACTAGGCAATGTTGGCATTTCAAGGGGTAACATTCCTCTCTAGGAATATACAAGAATATCTAAACAGAATATATATATTTAGGCTTGATTCCAAAAGCACCTAGAGTCATTTAACTATGAGAATCCTACTGAAGCTATGCTAGGCTATTGAGAACCAGGTGCTCTTCTATCAGTGCTGAGAAGGCTTAATCATTCGATCATGTTGGGTAAAACAATTTAACACAACCAAGTGTGCACCTCCAAGATATAGTACACCCGGGGCTTGACGGAAGTGAATGACTGTCCACATAACCTGTTTCTTTAATGTGGCGTATTTTACAGTTCAGTTCACTATCTGACTTCTAATATTTTCCTGTATTGTCTTGAAAAACTGAGTCCTAATACATATTCAAGTTCATTCAAAGATTCCCCTCACTTCCCACACTCTTTCAGCCAAAAGAATACATAACCCCAGCATTTCCTTAATCTAAGTGAAGGTCATCATTTCTTTGTGTGAGCTAAGTATTCAATTCCTATATATTTCAGTCGAGAGTAATTGACCTTTAAGGATTTCACTGTTTTTCACCGAGTGTGAAGGAGGAGGAACTCTGATTCTAGTAGGGGCTTGCTCTCCTCCTACTGGATTCATTGCAGCTCAGGTTCTGATCCTTTGAAATGGATGCCTGAGTGGAGTGGAGGGAAGAGCATGTGATTGATAGCTAGGCACAAACGTGGGAATAGGCTAACCTGGGCTTGGTGCATTTCGGTCTGAATGATTCGTAAATGCCCCTTGGGATGTGTGGATTCTCACGACCTCTTCCTAGAACATGAGTGCTTTTATCATCTCTGCCATCTCTTCTCTTTTAGACTTCAGGAATTTTGGACCCTTTCTTGGAGCTGAGAATCGAGTTACTTTCTCAAGGGCACGTTGACTCTCCTTATGTTTCTGCCGGAATCAGCGAGGTTCAGTAGGTCTCATGACTGTCTTTCGAGCCTGGTATGCTCTAGAGATGTCTCCATGCCGATATTCTCCACTGTAGCAGAACAACTTTCATCAATGTGTTCGCACATCTCCTCAATCCATGCAGCCAGTGTTTCTGCCAGCTTCTCTTCGTGTCTCCCATAAAGTCGACGTCAACAGGACTGGGCAAGTCTGAAAATACCTCGGAGCATCACCAGTAAGCTGATGACAGGCAGATCTTCCACTGTCTGCCCTTTCAGATTCTGGAAACTGACCCGTGAACTCAGGTCTTTGGGCAGCAGCAGTATCTCGAACTTACTCAGCTTCCCGAACAAAAGACCTAAGCCAATCTCCACATAGGGCAGCAGACCCACCATCAAACTGATCCACCCACAGAATTCTGCCCAGTTACCTTGGATCCACCAGCCGCAACAAGCCTCGTGGTACACACCATCCGTCCACCTGGAATTCAACCGGTAACTGCCATCCCCATTGGTTGATGCATCAAGTCAGTGTTGGGGGTGATGCTGCATTAGACGAGAGTTTCCTAAGGGAAATGTGATTCTATCCAGAAGGGTCCCATTGTCCTTTTCTCTTCCCTCTTTCCTTTTGTTCAGATCTGTATACACAGTACAAACGGAGGGAATAGTGTCCATGATCAGTTTATGGATTCACACCTATTTAACTTTCTAAGAGTTCACAGTACACGGAGACCCACTCAAGGAAACTCATGTTTGTGTAATATCCATTCACCCAGATTACATATCCGTCTGTTGCTTTGTGCTGAAACACCCACACTTTCAGAACATGGATCCATTTGTTTCATGGGGGCTGAAATTCCTAGAAATGAAACCAAACCCATCGTGCACTTTCCTGTCTGTCTCTTTTGCTCTTAGTTCAGTTTTGCAGAGCTACTTGTCTTTGTTATAGGCTTATGCCATTTCTTCTCTATGTAGTGTAGAATTAGTCATTCATTCATCCTGTTGGAAGACTTCTAAGTCTATATCGCTTCCTATGACCCACCCTTATTCAAAACCGTCCTTTGGGTTGGCTCACGATATGCACTTCTGGATCAGTATCTATGAATAGTAATGCACGCGTCTGTTTTCGGAATACAAGTTTGTTGAGTACATGGTAACAGCGATAATAGATCGATGCGTGCTGAATGAACCTTGACATCATTTTGAGTATTTTGTCTTGAATAATCATGGTTGTTTGGTATATGTCAGCCAACTGTAACCTTTTGGTGTTTGTTTGTTTGTCTGATTGTATGTTTTGCAAACACATTAGGCCATGCATCTCTCGTTTTGCGTCAGACAGTCATGTAAGCTGATTCACTTAAGATAGTGCTTAAAATCAACTATGATTTCCTGCTACCCTCTCCCATCTTTAGGATTTTGATGTCGTCCTTGCCTTCTTCATCTTACTTCTTTGCAACTCAGGCTCTTCTTGCATTTGCAATAATGGTTTTGTTATTTCCATTTCATCTTGCTACTTTTCTACTCAGGGTAGGATTCTCAATTTTTGTTTTAGGATCAGTCTCAAACTGCTGAATTCTTTTAAGGTTTGCCTGTCAGTGAAATTCCCTATCTCTGCCGTTGTTATAAACGGCGGTCATTTGGCATAGGCTACCCTAGATTGCAGCTTTTTCTCATTCAGGATATTATCTATGTCTTGGCTCTCTTCCCCGTGCTGCAAAATTTCTGCCGAGATATCAGCTTAAACGCCTCTGGAGGTTCTGTTGTGGCTAAGTTGCTTTCCTCGAGGTGCTTGTTACCTCACTGGGATGCTCATGATATTTGTTTATTTGAATTCTACAGCTGCTTGTTTTTCTATTGGTATTCCACCTCTTTTGGACGCTGTGTATTTCCTGAATTCGTATAGATGATATTTTCTTGGCTTTCAGCAAGTTTCATTCTGATTTTTCTACAAATTCCTTTTCAGAATTTATTATTTTATCTCTTGCTTTTCCATTTGGGAATCCTAAGATTCCTATTCTTACCTGCCTTTTCTTCACCCAGGATTCAACAGTGATGTTAGCGTTGGTTTGCACTTGCTTTTCTGTGTCTTCTTCTAATCGAGGGATATCAGTTCACTTGTCCTCACATTCATTCACGAGTCCCTTTGCATTATATAGTCTGCTTAGGATTGACTTTAGCCCAGTTTTTATCTCATCCATTGAGTTTTCAGATACTATTGGGTTTATGTTTAGAGTTTCTCTTCCCCTTTTCTGGTATTCTGCCTTTTGTGATTCTGAGGCACTGTGGTTCAACAGTGATTTCCTCACCTCCATTTTCAGAACATTCTCTGGTATCGTTTTGCCGTCTAGTTGTTTGAAAGCTTATTTTTTGGGCCTTCAATCTCTTTGGAACTGAAAATGGTACTTCCTGTTTCTTTTACTCTACTTCTTTTACTCTACATGTCAGGTACTATCTTTTATTTAATATAGACTTATAGGGCTTCGTTAAGTGCAAATTTTAGACTCTTTGTGTACACAATTCCATGGTATTTCTGTGAGGACAATTTTCCCTAGACCTTGATGCCATGCCCTGTTCCTGTGTATGATGTCTGGTATATCTCTGAATCCTGGTGTTGCCTTTGTTGTGATGAACACACCATACTGCTTCAGTTATTAGATCCTCATTTTTATTACACTAATCTCAATTCTGAAAGGGCACAGGGCACTTCCTCTAGTGGAAATGAAGCTTCTATAAGTTTTCAGCTCTGCATTCTTCTGTATGTCATTTTGAAGTGTCTACAAAACAGCCAACGTAGAGTGCGCTTGTACTTTCTACTGCCACGGGAATGTCCCAATGTTACCAGTTCTTCCCAGAGCTTCTCTGTCTACAGAAACACCAGTGGAAGCATATGTATGGATGTCATACTTCAGGGCCTGCTGGGATGATCCCGCCGACCGACCAATGTGTCCTCGGTGCAGTACCATGTCAGTGCCGTCCAAAATGTAGCATCTGCATTTGGGTGATTATGCTGTAAAAATGCTTCATATTCTCATGCTGTGGACTTTGACCACTCTTCCTAATTCTCTCATTCTTGATTTATGGATTCACGAAGGCAACCACAGAGCTGTTTCGCATCCTCTGCCACAAACCAGACTGTAATCCCAATCCAGGTTATGAATGTAGAAGATCCTAAATCTTTTAATACTGATTTCAAACCCAACGCCCCCAGGAACCCTCAGTCCAGATGCATGATACCTCTGATTGAGTCCCACACGTGCTGTATTGGCAAAATTTCAAATTGGACCCTGGTCCTTCAGATGCAGTGGATGTGGCCTTAGGACATATCAATAAACTCAACCTCACGCGCCAGTGCGGTTGCTGTCTCACTGAGGTCACACTTCTCTTTGCTCTCTTGAAAGTACCCACCAAAACGCACAACGCACTCTAGATCCCTGAGTTGTGCGAGAGCCATCATCCGTAGCCCTACCCCGCTTTTTCCGCTGCCTCTGCTAGCTCAGATTTGGCAGCTCGGATCTTGGTTCAGATTCAATCGTGGGGATATTTTGAGCTGATTTCTTTGAGTTCTGTCAGCCAAGCATCTGCTGTGCACTCTGCTAATACTCAGCGCATCACCTTCAATCCCCTGCCTGCTGCCAGGTTGAGAGTGTGCTTCCAAGTAAAACAGAGTTTCACCTTTGATGCTCCATTACCAAGGTCAGATCCTGCACTGGTTTCCATTCTCTACTTTGCCTTTTCCTGCTTCCGGTTTTTCTGAGGCCTCATCCTGTCTTTGGAATTAACAGACCACTCTTCGGAAAGTGTCCTTGCCAAGGGCTGGTTGATTGTATGTTTACAATATTTTGTGTATGGTAGCTAGTGAGAGCAGTTTGCACTGTTTCTCTTCCTACTGGGCATCGACAAATCAACAGTTTTCACAAATAATTCACAGAAATTGGATATTTGTTTTGCTCCGTTTTATTACAGCCATCGTTGGAGGGTTTTTCTGAAGACCACAGCTTTGACCTTATGTTTACAAGGCAGTTGCAGTCTTTAAGAAATTTAACAGTATCAATTTACGTGTTTTGGGATTTATATGAAAGTGAGTTTAGTTTTTTAATATTACCAAATCTACCTAGAAGCCAGACTTGACAATGTCTGTAAGATTTTGTCAGCTCTAAGGAAACACAGACAGACTCAATATAAAATAGCAGTCCAAATATTTGAAGGGGACATGCCAACTCTTTTCTCTTGAAGCCTCCAACAACAAAAGGAAGAATGAAATACCTATTGGAACCATGAAATAAACCCCATTCAGAGTTTCCCTTGTGCACCTGGTGCACTTTAATCCCAATGACACATACTAGGCAATGTTGGCATTTCAAGGGGTAACATTCCTCTCTAGGAATATACAAGAATATCTAAACAGAATATATATATTTAGGCTTGATTCCAAAAGCACCTAGAGTCATTTAACTATGAGAATCCTACTGAAGCTATGCTAGGCTATTGAGAACCAGGTGCTCTTCTATCAGTGCTGAGAAGGCTTAATCATTCGATCATGTTGGGTAAAACAATTTAACACAACCAAGTGTGCACCTCCAAGATATAGTACACCCGGGGCTTGACGGAAGTGAATGACTGTCCACATAACCTGTTTCTTTAATGTGGCGTATTTTACAGTTCAGTTCACTATCTGACTTCTAATATTTTCCTGTATTGTCTTGAAAAACTGAGTCCTAATACATATTCAAGTTCATTCAAATATTCTCCTCACTTCCCACACTCTTCCAGCCAAAAGAATACATAACCCCAGCATTTCCTTAATCTAAGTGAAGGTCATCATTTCTTTGTGTGAGCTAAGTATTCAATTCCTATATATTTCAGTCGAGAGTAATTGATCTTTAAGGATTTCACTGTTTTTCACCGAGTGTGAAGGAGGAGGAACTCTGATTCTAGTAGGGGCTTGCTCTCCTCCTACTGGATTCATTGCAGCTCAGGTTCTGATCCTTTGAAATGGATGCCTGAGTGGAGTGGAGGGAAGAGCATGTGATTGATAGCTAGGCACAAACGTGGGAATAGGCTAACCTGGGCTTGGTGCATTTCGGTCTGAATGATTCGTAAATGCCCCTTGGGATGTGTGGATTCTCACGACCTCTTCCTAGAACATGAGTGCTTTTATCATCTCTGCCATCTCTTCTCTTTTAGACTTCAGGAATTTTGGACCCTTTCTTGGAGCTGAGAATCGAGTTACTTTCTCAAGGGCACGTTGACTCTCCTTATGTTTCTGCCGGAATCAGCGAGGTTCAGTAGGTCTCATGACTGTCTTTCGAGCCTGGTATGCTCTAGAGATGTCTCCATGCCGATATTCTCCACTGTAGCAGAACAACTTTCATCAATGTGTTCGCACATCTCCTCAATCCATGCAGCCAGTGTTTCTGCCAGCTTCTCTTCGTGTCTCCCATAAAGTCGACGTCAACAGGACTGGGCAAGTCTGAAAATACCTCGGAGCATCACCAGTAAGCTGATGACAGGCAGATCTTCCACTGTCTGCCCTTTCAGATTCTGGAAACTGACCCGTGAACTCAGGTCTTTGGGCAGCAGCAGTATCTCGAACTTACTCAGCTTCCCGAACAAAAGACCTAAGCCAATCTCCACATAGGGCAGCAGACCCACCATCAAACTGATCCACCCACAGAATTCTGCCCAGTTACCTTGGATCCACCAGCCGCAACAAGCCTCGTGGTACACACCATCCGTCCACCTGGAATTCAACCGGTAACTGCCATCCCCATTGGTTGATGCATCAAGTCAGTGTTGGGGGTGATGCTGCATTAGACGAGAGTTTCCTAAGGGAAATGTGATTCTATCCAGAAGGGTCCCATTGTCCTTTTCTCTTCCCTCTTTCCTTTTGTTCAGATCTGTATACACAGTACAAACGGAGGGAATAGTGTCCATGATCAGTTTATGGATTCACACCTATTTAACTTTCTAAGAGTTCACAGTACACGGAGACCCACTCAAGGAAACTCATGTTTGTGTAATATCCATTCACCCAGATTACATATCCGTCTGTTGCTTTGTGCTGAAACACCCACACTTTCAGAACATGGATCCATTTGTTTCATGGGGGCTGAAATTCCTAGAAATGAAACCAAACCCATCGTGCACTTTCCTGTCTGTCTCTTTTGCTCTTAGTTCAGTTTTGCAGAGCTACTTGTCTTTGTTATAGGCTTATGCCATTTCTTCTCTATGTAGTGTAGAATTAGTCATTCATTCATCCTGTTGGAAGACTTCTAAGTCTATATCGCTTCCTATGACCCACCCTTATTCAAAACCGTCCTTTGGGTTGGCTCACGATATGCACTTCTGGATCAGTATCTATGAATAGTAATGCACGCGTCTGTTTTCGGAATACAAGTTTGTTGAGTACATGGTAACAGCGATAATAGATCGATGCGTGCTGAATGAACCTTGACATCATTTTGAGTATTTTGTCTTGAATAATCATGGTTGTTTGGTATATGTCAGCCAACTGTAACCTTTTGGTGTTTGTTTGTTTGTCTGATTGTATGTTTTGCAAACACATTAGGCCATGCATCTCTCGTTTTGCGTCAGACAGTCATGTAAGCTGATTCACTTAAGATAGTGCTTAAAATCAACTATGATTTCCTGCTACCCTCTCCCATCTTTAGGATTTTGATGTCGTCCTTGCCTTCTTCATCTTACTTCTTTGCAACTCAGGCTCTTCTTGCATTTGCAATAATGGTTTTGTTATTTCCATTTCATCTTGCTACTTTTCTACTCAGGGTAGGATTCTCAATTTTTGTTTTAGGATCAGTCTCAAACTGCTGAATTCTTTTAAGGTTTGCCTGTCAGTGAAATTCCCTATCTCTGCCGTTGTTATAAACGGCGGTCATTTGGCATATGCTACCCTAGATTGCAGCTTTTTCTCATTCAGGATATTATCTATGTCTTGGCTCTCTTCCCCGTGCTGCAAAATTTCTGCCGAGATATCAGCTTAAACGCCTCTGGAGGTTCTGTTGTGGCTAAGTTGCTTTCCTCGAGGTGCTTGTTACCTCACTGGGATGCTCATGATATTTGTTTATTTGAATTCTACAGCTGCTTGTTTTTCTATTGGTATTCCACCTCTTTTGGACGCTGTGTATTTCCTGAATTCGTATAGATGATATTTTCTTGGCTTTCAGCAAGTTTCATTCTGATTTTTCTACAAATTCCTTTTCAGAATTTATTATTTTATCTCTTGCTTTTCCATTTGGGAATCCTAAGATTCCTATTCTTACCTGCCTTTTCTTCACCCAGGATTCAACAGTGATGTTAGCGTTGGTTTGCACTTGCTTTTCTGTGTCTTCTTCTAATCGAGGGATATCAGTTCACTTGTCCTCACATTCATTCACGAGTCCCTTTGCATTATATAGTCTGCTTAGGATTGACTTTAGCCCAGTTTTTATCTCATCCATTGAGTTTTCAGATACTATTGGGTTTATGTTTAGAGTTTCTCTTCCCCTTTTCTGGTATTCTGCCTTTTGTGATTCTGAGGCACTGTGGTTCAACAGTGATTTCCTCACCTCCATTTTCAGAACATTCTCTGGTATCGTTTTGCCGTCTAGTTGTTTGAAAGCTTATTTTTTGGGCCTTCAATCTCTTTGGAACTGAAAATGGTACTTCCTGTTTCTTTTACTCTACTTCTTTTACTCTACATGTCAGGTACTATCTTTTATTTAATATAGACTTATAGGGCTTCGTTAAGTGCAAATTTTAGACTCTTTGTGTACACAATTCCATGGTATTTCTGTGAGGACAATTTTCCCTAGACCTTGATGCCATGCCCTGTTCCTGTGTATGATGTCTGGTATATCTCTGAATCCTGGTGTTGCCTTTGTTGTGATGAACACACCATACTGCTTCAGTTATTAGATCCTCATTTTTATTACACTAATCTCAATTCTGAAAGGGCACAGGGCACTTCCTCTAGTGGAAATGAAGCTTCTATAGGTTTTCAGCTCTGCATTCTTCTGTATGTCATTTTGAAGTGTCTGCAAAACAGCCAACGTAGAGTGCGCTTGTACTTTCTACTGCCACGGGAATGTCCCAATGTTACCAGTTCTTCCCAGAGCTTCTCTGTCTACAGAAACACCAGTGGAAGCATATGTATGGATGTCATACTTCAGGGCCTGCTGGGATGATCCCGCCGACCGACCAATGTGTCCTCGGTGCAGTACCATGTCAGTGCCGTCCAAAATGTAGCATCTGCATTTGGGTGATAATGCTGTAAAAATGCTTCATATTCTCATGCTGTGGACTTTGACCACTCTTCCTAATTCTCTCATTCTTGATTTATGGATTCACGAAGGCAACCACAGAGCTGTTTCGCATCCTCTGCCACAAACCAGACTGTAATCCCAATCCAGGTTATGAATGTAGAAGATCCTAAATCTTTTAATACTGATTTCAAACCCAACGCCCCCAGGAACCCTCAGTCCAGATGCATGATACCTCTGATTGAGTCCCACACGTGCTGTATTGGCAAAATTTCAAATTGGACCCTGGTCCTTCAGATGCAGTGGATGTGGCCTTAGGACATATCAATAAACTCAACCTCACGCGCCAGTGCGGTTGCTGTCTCACTGAGGTCACACTTCTCTTTGCTCTCTTGAAAGTACCCACCAAAACGCACAACGCACTCTAGATCCCTGAGTTGTGCGAGAGCCATCATCCGTAGCCCTACCCCGCTTTTTCCGCTGCCTCTGCTAGCTCAGATTTGGCAGCTCGGATCTTGGTTCAGATTCAATCGTGGGGATATTTTGAGCTGATTTCTTTGAGTTCTGTCAGCCAAGCATCTGCTGTGCACTCTGCTAATACTCAGCGCATCACCTTCAATCCCCTGCCTGCTGCCAGGTTGAGAGTGTGCTTCCAAGTAAAACAGAGTTTCACCTTTGATGCTCCATTACCAAGGTCAGATCCTGCACTGGTTTCCATTCTCTACTTTGCCTTTTCCTGCTTCCGGTTTTTCTGAGGCCTCATCCTGTCTTTGGAATTAACAGACCACTCTTCGGAAAGTGTCCTTGCCAAGGGCTGGTTGATTGTATGTTTACAATATTTTGTGTATGGTAGCTAGTGAGAGCAGTTTGCACTGTTTCTCTTCCTACTGGGCATCGACAAATCAACAGTTTTCACAAATAATTCACAGAAATTGGATATTTGTTTTGCTCCGTTTTATTACAGCCATCGTTGGAGGGTTTTTCTGAAGACCACAGCTTTGACCTTATGTTTACAAGGCAGTTGCAGTCTTTAAGAAATTTAACAGTATCAATTTACGTGTTTTGGGATTTATATGAAAGTGAGTTTAGTTTTTTAATATTACCAAATCTACCTAGAAGCCAGACTTGACAATGTCTGTAAGATTTTGTCAGCTCTAAGGAAACACAGACAGACTCAATATAAAATAGCAGTCCAAATATTTGAAGGGGACATGCCAACTCTTTTCTCTTGAAGCCTCCAACAACAAAAGGAAGAATGAAATACCTATTGGAACCATGAAATAAACCCCATTCAGAGTTTCCCTTGTGCACCTGGTGCACTTTAATCCCAATGACACATACTAGGCAATGTTGGCATTTCAAGGGGTAACATTCCTCTCTAGGAATATACAAGAATATCTAAACAGAATATATATATTTAGGCTTGATTCCAAAAGCACCTAGAGTCATTTAACTATGAGAATCCTACTGAAGCTATGCTAGGCTATTGAGAACCAGGTGCTCTTCTATCAGTGCTGAGAAGGCTTAATCATTCGATCATGTTGGGTAAAACAATTTAACACAACCAAGTGTGCACCTCCAAGATATAGTACACCCGGGGCTTGACGGAAGTGAATGACTGTCCACATAACCTGTTTCTTTAATGTGGCGTATTTTACAGTTCAGTTCACTATCTGACTTCTAATATTTTCCTGTATTGTCTTGAAAAACTGAGTCCTAATACATATTCAAGTTCATTCAAAGATTCCCCTCACTTCCCACACTCTTTCAGCCAAAAGAATACATAACCCCAGCATTTCCTTAATCTAAGTGAAGGTCATCATTTCTTTGTGTGAGCTAAGTATTCAATTCCTATATATTTCAGTCGAGAGTAATTGACCTTTAAGGATTTCACTGTTTTTCACCGAGTGTGAAGGAGGAGGAACTCTGATTCTAGTAGGGGCTTGCTCTCCTCCTACTGGATTCATTGCAGCTCAGGTTCTGATCCTTTGAAATGGATGCCTGAGTGGAGTGGAGGGAAGAGCATGTGATTGATAGCTAGGCACAAACGTGGGAATAGGCTAACCTGGGCTTGGTGCATTTCGGTCTGAATGATTCGTAAATGCCCCTTGGGATGTGTGGATTCTCACGACCTCTTCCTAGAACATGAGTGCTTTTATCATCTCTGCCATCTCTTCTCTTTTAGACTTCAGGAATTTTGGACCCTTTCTTGGAGCTGAGAATCGAGTTACTTTCTCAAGGGCACGTTGACTCTCCTTATGTTTCTGCCGGAATCAGCGAGGTTCAGTAGGTCTCATGACTGTCTTTCGAGCCTGGTATGCTCTAGAGATGTCTCCATGCCGATATTCTCCACTGTAGCAGAACAACTTTCATCAATGTGTTCGCACATCTCCTCAATCCATGCAGCCAGTGTTTCTGCCAGCTTCTCTTCGTGTCTCCCATAAAGTCGACGTCAACAGGACTGGGCAAGTCTGAAAATACCTCGGAGCATCACCAGTAAGCTGATGACAGGCAGATCTTCCACTGTCTGCCCTTTCAGATTCTGGAAACTGACCCGTGAACTCAGGTCTTTGGGCAGCAGCAGTATCTCGAACTTACTCAGCTTCCCGAACAAAAGACCTAAGCCAATCTCCACATAGGGCAGCAGACCCACCATCAAACTGATCCACCCACAGAATTCTGCCCAGTTACCTTGGATCCACCAGCCGCAACAAGCCTCGTGGTACACACCATCCGTCCACCTGGAATTCAACCGGTAACTGCCATCCCCATTGGTTGATGCATCAAGTCAGTGTTGGGGGTGATGCTGCATTAGACGAGAGTTTCCTAAGGGAAATGTGATTCTATCCAGAAGGGTCCCATTGTCCTTTTCTCTTCCCTCTTTCCTTTTGTTCAGATCTGTATACACAGTACAAACGGAGGGAATAGTGTCCATGATCAGTTTATGGATTCACACCTATTTAACTTTCTAAGAGTTCACAGTACACGGAGACCCACTCAAGGAAACTCATGTTTGTGTAATATCCATTCACCCAGATTACATATCCGTCTGTTGCTTTGTGCTGAAACACCCACACTTTCAGAACATGGATCCATTTGTTTCATGGGGGCTGAAATTCCTAGAAATGAAACCAAACCCATCGTGCACTTTCCTGTCTGTCTCTTTTGCTCTTAGTTCAGTTTTGCAGAGCTACTTGTCTTTGTTATAGGCTTATGCCATTTCTTCTCTATGTAGTGTAGAATTAGTCATTCATTCATCCTGTTGGAAGACTTCTAAGTCTATATCGCTTCCTATGACCCACCCTTATTCAAAACCGTCCTTTGGGTTGGCTCACGATATGCACTTCTGGATCAGTATCTATGAATAGTAATGCACGCGTCTGTTTTCGGAATACAAGTTTGTTGAGTACATGGTAACAGCGATAATAGATCGATGCGTGCTGAATGAACCTTGACATCATTTTGAGTATTTTGTCTTGAATAATCATGGTTGTTTGGTATATGTCAGCCAACTGTAACCTTTTGGTGTTTGTTTGTTTGTCTGATTGTATGTTTTGCAAACACATTAGGCCATGCATCTCTCGTTTTGCGTCAGACAGTCATGTAAGCTGATTCACTTAAGATAGTGCTTAAAATCAACTATGATTTCCTGCTACCCTCTCCCATCTTTAGGATTTTGATGTCGTCCTTGCCTTCTTCATCTTACTTCTTTGCAACTCAGGCTCTTCTTGCATTTGCAATAATGGTTTTGTTATTTCCATTTCATCTTGCTACTTTTCTACTCAGGGTAGGATTCTCAATTTTTGTTTTAGGATCAGTCTCAAACTGCTGAATTCTTTTAAGGTTTGCCTGTCAGTGAAATTCCCTATCTCTGCCGTTGTTATAAACGGTGGTCATTTGGCATAGGCTACCCTAGATTGCAGCTTTTTCTCATTCAGGATATTATCTATGTCTTGGCTCTCTTCCCCGTGCTGCAAAATTTCTGCCGAGATATCAGCTGTAACCCCTCTGGAGGTTCTGTTGTGACTATGTTGCTTTCCTCGAGGTGCATTTTGCATCATGAAATTTGTTTATTTGAATTCTACAGCTGCTTGTTTGTCTATTGGTATTCCACCTCTTTTGGACGTAGTGCACTTCCTGAATTCGTATAGATGATACTTTCTTGGCTTTCAGCAAGTTTCATTCTGATTTTTCTACAAATTCCTTTTCAGAATTTATTATTTTATCTCTTGCTTTTCCATTTGGGAATCCTATGATTCCTAATCTTACCTGCCTTGTCTTCACCCAGGATTCAACAGTGATGTTAGCGTTGGTTTGCACTTGCTTTTCTGTGTCTTCTTCTGATCGAGGGATATCTGTTCCCCTGTCCTCACAGTCATTCACGAGTCCCTCTGCATTATGTAGTCTGCTTAGGATTGACTTTAGCCCAGTTTTTATCTCATCCATTGAGTTTTCAGATACTATTGGGTTCATGTTTAAAGTTTCTCTTCCCCTTTTCTGGTATTCTGCCTTTTGTGATTCTGAGGCACTGTGGTTCATCAGTGTTTCCCTCACTTCCATTTCCAGAGCTTGCTCTGGTATCGTTTTGCCATCTAGTTGTGTGAAAGCTTATTTTTTGGGCCTTCAATCTCTTTGGAACTGAAAATGGTACTTCCTGTTTCTTTTACTATACTTCTTTTACTCTACAGGTCAGGTAATATCATGTATTTAATATAGACTTATAGGGCTTCGTTAAGTGCAAGTTTTAGACACTTGCTGTACACAATTCCATGGTATTTCTGTGAGGACAATTTTCCCTAGACCTTGATGCCATGCCCTGTTCCTGTGTATGATGTCTGGTATATCTCTGAATCCTGGTGTTGCCTTTGTTGTGATGAACACACCATACTGCTTCAGTTATTAGATCCTCATTTTTATTACACTAATCTCAATTCTGAAAGGGCACAGGGCACTTCCTCTAGTGGAAATGAAGCTTCTATAAGTTTTCAGCTCTGCATTCTTCTGTATGTCATTTTGAAGTGTCTGCAAAACAGCCAACGTAGAGTGCGCTTGTACTTTCTACTGCCACGGGAATGTCCCAATGTTACCAGTTCTTCCCAGAGCTTCTCTGTCTACAGAAACACCAGTGGAAGCATATGTATGGATGTCATACTTCAGGGCCTGCTGGGATGATCCCGCCGACCGACCAATGTGTCCTCGGTGCAGTACCATGTCAGTGCCGTCCAAAATGTAGCATCTGCATTTGGGTGATAATGCTGTAAAAATGCTTCATATTCTCATGCTGTGGACTTTGACCACTCTTCCTAATTCTCTCATTCTTGATTTATGGATTCACGAAGGCAACCACAGAGCTGTTTCGCATCCTCTGCCACAAACCAGACTGTAATCCCAATCCAGGTTATGAATGTAGAAGATCCTAAATCTTTTAATACTGATTTCAAACCCAACGCCCCCAGGAACCCTCAGTCCAGATGCATGATACCTCTGATTGAGTCCCACACGTGCTGTATTGGCAAAATTTCAAATTGGACCCTGGTCCTTCAGATGCAGTGGATGTGGCCTTAGGACATATCAATAAACTCAACCTCACGCGCCAGTGCGGTTGCTGTCTCACTGAGGTCACACTTCTCTTTGCTCTCTTGAAAGTACCCACCAAAACGCACAACGCACTCTAGATCCCTGAGTTGTGCGAGAGCCATCATCCGTAGCCCTACCCCGCTTTTTCCGCTGCCTCTGCTAGCTCAGATTTGGCAGCTCGGATCTTGGTTCAGATTCAATCGTGGGGATATTTTGAGCTGATTTCTTTGAGTTCTGTCAGCCAAGCATCTGCTGTGCACTCTGCTAATACTCAGCGCATCACCTTCAATCCCCTGCCTGCTGCCAGGTTGAGAGTGTGCTTCCAAGTAAAACAGAGTTTCACCTTTGATGCTCCATTACCAAGGTCAGATCCTGCACTGGTTTCCATTCTCTACTTTGCCTTTTCCTGCTTCCGGTTTTTCTGAGGCCTCATCCTGTCTTTGGAATTAACAGACCACTCTTCGGAAAGTGTCCTTGCCAAGGGCTGGTTGATTGTATGTTTACAATATTTTGTGTATGGTAGCTAGTGAGAGCAGTTTGCACTGTTTCTCTTCCTACTGGGCATCGACAAATCAACAGTTTTCACAAATAATTCACAGAAATTGGATATTTGTTTTGCTCCGTTTTATTACAGCCATCGTTGGAGGGTTTTTCTGAAGACCACAGCTTTGACCTTATGTTTACAAGGCAGTTGCAGTCTTTAAGAAATTTAACAGTATCAATTTACGTGTTTTGGGATTTATATGAAAGTGAGTTTAGTTTTTTAATATTACCAAATCTACCTAGAAGCCAGACTTGACAATGTCTGTAAGATTTTGTCAGCTCTAAGGAAACACAGACAGACTCAATATAAAATAGCAGTCCAAATATTTGAAGGGGACATGCCAACTCTTTTCTCTTGAAGCCTCCAACAACAAAAGGAAGAATGAAATACCTATTGGAACCATGAAATAAACCCCATTCAGAGTTTCCCTTGTGCACCTGGTGCACTTTAATCCCAATGACACATACTAGGCAATGTTGGCATTTCAAGGGGTAACATTCCTCTCTAGGAATATACAAGAATATCTAAACAGAATATATATATTTAGGCTTGATTCCAAAAGCACCTAGAGTCATTTAACTATGAGAATCCTACTGAAGCTATGCTAGGCTATTGAGAACCAGGTGCTCTTCTATCAGTGCTGAGAAGGCTTAATCATTCGATCATGTTGGGTAAAACAATTTAACACAACCAAGTGTGCACCTCCAAGATATAGTACACCCGGGGCTTGACGGAAGTGAATGACTGTCCACATAACCTGTTTCTTTAATGTGGCGTATTTTACAGTTCAGTTCACTATCTGACTTCTAATATTTTCCTGTATTGTCTTGAAAAACTGAGTCCTAATACATATTCAAGTTCATTCAAAGATTCCCCTCACTTCCCACACTCTTTCAGCCAAAAGAATACATAACCCCAGCATTTCCTTAATCTAAGTGAAGGTCATCATTTCTTTGTGTGAGCTAAGTATTCAATTCCTATATATTTCAGTCGAGAGTAATTGACCTTTAAGGATTTCACTGTTTTTCACCGAGTGTGAAGGAGGAGGAACTCTGATTCTAGTAGGGGCTTGCTCTCCTCCTACTGGATTCATTGCAGCTCAGGTTCTGATCCTTTGAAATGGATGCCTGAGTGGAGTGGAGGGAAGAGCATGTGATTGATAGCTAGGCACAAACGTGGGAATAGGCTAACCTGGGCTTGGTGCATTTCGGTCTGAATGATTCGTAAATGCCCCTTGGGATGTGTGGATTCTCACGACCTCTTCCTAGAACATGAGTGCTTTTATCATCTCTGCCATCTCTTCTCTTTTAGACTTCAGGAATTTTGGACCCTTTCTTGGAGCTGAGAATCGAGTTACTTTCTCAAGGGCACGTTGACTCTCCTTATGTTTCTGCCGGAATCAGCGAGGTTCAGTAGGTCTCATGACTGTCTTTCGAGCCTGGTATGCTCTAGAGATGTCTCCATGCCGATATTCTCCACTGTAGCAGAACAACTTTCATCAATGTGTTCGCACATCTCCTCAATCCATGCAGCCAGTGTTTCTGCCAGCTTCTCTTCGTGTCTCCCATAAAGTCGACGTCAACAGGACTGGGCAAGTCTGAAAATACCTCGGAGCATCACCAGTAAGCTGATGACAGGCAGATCTTCCACTGTCTGCCCTTTCAGATTCTGGAAACTGACCCGTGAACTCAGGTCTTTGGGCAGCAGCAGTATCTCGAACTTACTCAGCTTCCCGAACAAAAGACCTAAGCCAATCTCCACATAGGGCAGCAGACCCACCATCAAACTGATCCACCCACAGAATTCTGCCCAGTTACCTTGGATCCACCAGCCGCAACAAGCCTCGTGGTACACACCATCCGTCCACCTGGAATTCAACCGGTAACTGCCATCCCCATTGGTTGATGCATCAAGTCAGTGTTGGGGGTGATGCTGCATTAGACGAGAGTTTCCTAAGGGAAATGTGATTCTATCCAGAAGGGTCCCATTGTCCTTTTCTCTTCCCTCTTTCCTTTTGTTCAGATCTGTATACACAGTACAAACGGAGGGAATAGTGTCCATGATCAGTTTATGGATTCACACCTATTTAACTTTCTAAGAGTTCACAGTACACGGAGACCCACTCAAGGAAACTCATGTTTGTGTAATATCCATTCACCCAGATTACATATCCGTCTGTTGCTTTGTGCTGAAACACCCACACTTTCAGAACATGGATCCATTTGTTTCATGGGGGCTGAAATTCCTAGAAATGAAACCAAACCCATCGTGCACTTTCCTGTCTGTCTCTTTTGCTCTTAGTTCAGTTTTGCAGAGCTACTTGTCTTTGTTATAGGCTTATGCCATTTCTTCTCTATGTAGTGTAGAATTAGTCATTCATTCATCCTGTTGGAAGACTTCTAAGTCTATATCGCTTCCTATGACCCACCCTTATTCAAAACCGTCCTTTGGGTTGGCTCACGATATGCACTTCTGGATCAGTATCTATGAATAGTAATGCACGCGTCTGTTTTCGGAATACAAGTTTGTTGAGTACATGGTAACAGCGATAATAGATCGATGCGTGCTGAATGAACCTTGACATCATTTTGAGTATTTTGTCTTGAATAATCATGGTTGTTTGGTATATGTCAGCCAACTGTAACCTTTTGGTGTTTGTTTGTTTGTCTGATTGTATGTTTTGCAAACACATTAGGCCATGCATCTCTCGTTTTGCGTCAGACAGTCATGTAAGCTGATTCACTTAAGATAGTGCTTAAAATCAACTATGATTTCCTGCTACCCTCTCCCATCTTTAGGATTTTGATGTCCTCCTTGCCTTCTTCATCTTACTTCTTTGCAACTCAGGCTCTTCTTGCATTTGCAATAATGGTTTTGTTATTTCCATTTCATCTTGCTACTTTTCTACTCAGGGTAGGATTCTCAATTTTTGTTTTAGGATCAGTCTCAAACTGCTGAATTCTTTTAAGGTTTGCCTGTCAGTGAAATTCCCTATCTCTGCCGTTGTTATAAACGGCGGTCATTTGGCATAGGCTACCCTAGATTGCAGCTTTTTCTCATTCAGGATATTATCTATGTCTTGGCTCTCTTCCCCGTGCTGCAAAATTTCTGCCGAGATATCAGCTTAAACGCCTCTGGAGGTTCTGTTGTGGCTAAGTTGCTTTCCTCGAGGTGCTTGTTACCTCACTGGGATGCTCATGATATTTGTTTATTTGAATTCTACAGCTGCTTGTTTTTCTATTGGTATTCCACCTCTTTTGGACGCTGTGTATTTCCTGAATTCATATAGATGATATTTTCTTGGCTTTCAGCAAGTTTCATTCTGATTTTTCTACAAATTCCTTTTCAGAATTTATTATTTTATCTCTTGCTTTTCCATTTGGGAATCCTAAGATTCCTATTCTTACCTGCCTTTTCTTCACCCAGGATTCAACAGTGATGTTAGCGTTGATTTGCACTTGCTTTTCTGTGTCTTCTTCTAATCGAGGGATATCAGTTCACTTGTCCTCACATTCATTCACGAGTCCCTTTGCATTATATAGTCTGCTTAGGATTGACTTTAGCCCAGTTTTTATCTCATCCATTGAGTTTTCAGATACTATTGGGTTTATGTTTAAAGTTTCTCTTCCCCTTTTCTGGTATTCTGCCTTTTGTGATTCTGAGGCACTGTGGTTCATCAGTGATTTCCTCACCTCCATTTTCAGAACTTTCTCTGGTATCGTTTTGCCGTCTAGTTGTTTGAAAGCTTATTTTTTGGGCCTTCAATCTCTTTGGAACTGAAAATGGTACTTCCTGTTTCTTTTACTCTACTTCTTTTACTCTACATGTCAGGTACTATCATTTATTTAATATAGACTTATAGGGCTTCGTTAAGTGCAAATTTTAGACTCTTGGTGTACACAATTCCATGGTATTTCTGTGAGGACAATTTTCCCTAGACCTTGATGCCAAGCCCTGTTCCTGTGTGTGTTGTCTGGTATATCTCTAAATCCTGGTGTTTCCTTTGTTGTGATGAACACACCATACTGCTTCAGTTAGTAGAACCTCATTTTTATTACACTAATCTCACAATTCTGAAAGGGCACAGGGCACTTCCTCTAGTGGAAATGAAGCTTCTATAGGTTTTCAGCTCTGCATTCTTCTGTATGTCATTTTGAAGTGTCTGCAAAACAGCCAACGTAGAGTGCGCTTGTACTTTCTACTGCCACGGGAATGTCCCAATGTTACCAGTTCTTCCCAGAGCTTCTCTGTCTACAGAAACACCAGTTGAAGCATATGTATGGATGTCATACTTCAGGGCCTGCTGGGATGTTCCCGCAGACAGACCTATGTGTCCTCGGTGCAGTACCCTGTCAGTGCCTTCCAAAATGTATCATCTGCATTTGGGTGATAATGCTGTAAAAATGCTTCATCTTCTCATGCTGTGGTCTTTGACCACTCTTCCTAATTCTCTCATTCTTGAGTTATGGGTTCACGAAGGCAACCACCGTGCTGTTCCACATCCTGTGCCTCAAACCAGAATGTAATCCCAATCCAGGTTATGAATGTAGCAGATCCTAAATCTTTTAATACTGATTTCAAACCCAACACCCCCAGGAACCCTCAGTCCAGATGCATGATACCTCTGATTGTGTCCCACACGTGCTCTGTTGGCAAAATTTCTAATTGGACCCTGGTCCTGAAGATGAAGTTGATGTGGCAATAGGACATATCGATAAACTCAACCTCACACGGCAGTGCTGTTGCTGTCTCACTTAGTTCACAGTTCTCTTTGCTCTCTTGAATGTACCCACCAAAACCCACAATGAACTCTAAATCTCTGAGTTGTGCGAGAGCCATCATCCGTAGCCCTACCCCGCTTTTTCCGCTGCCTCTGCTAGCTCAGATTTGGCAGCTCGGATCGTGGTCTCAGATTCAATTGTGGGGATATTTTGAGCTTATTGCTTTGAGTTCTGTCAGCCAATAATCTGATGTGCACTCTGCTAATACTCAGCGCATCACCTTCAATCCTATGCCTGCTGCCCACTTGAGAGTATGCTTCCAAGTATAATAAGTTTCTCCTTTGATGCTCCATTATCTGAGGTCAGATCCTGCACTGGTTTCCATTCTCTACTTTTCCTTTTCCTGCTTCCGGTTTTTCTGAGGCCTCATCCTGTCTTTGGAAGTAACAGACCACTCTTCGTAAAGTGTCCTTGCTAAGGGTTGGGTGAGTGGGTGTTTACAATATTTTGTGTATGGTAGCTAGTTAGAGCAGTTTGCACTATTTCTCTTCCTACTGGGCATTGACAAATCAACACTTTTCACAAATAATTCACAGAAATTGGATATTTGTTTCGCTCCGTTTTTTTACAGCCATCGTCGTAGTGTTTTTCCGAAGACTCAATCTTTGACATTATTTTGACAAGGCAGTTGCAGTGTTTAAGAAATTTTACAGTATCAATTTGCATGTTTTGCGATTTATATGAAAGTGAAGTTAGTTTTTGAAATTTACCAAATCAACAAAAAGCCAGACTTGACAATTTCTGTAAGATTTTGTCAGCTCCAAGGAAAAAACAGACAGACTCAATGTAAAAGAGCATTCCAAAATTTTGAAGGGGACATGCCAACTCTTTTCACTTGAAGGCTCCAACAAAAAAAGGAACAATGAAATACATATTGGAACCATGATTTTACCCCCTATCTGTGTTTCTCTTGTGCACCTGGTGCCCTTTACTCCCAATGACACATACTAGGCAATGTTGGCATTTCAATGGGTAACATTCCTCTCTAGGAATATACAAGAAAAACTAAACAGAATATACAAAATTAGGCATGTTTCCAAAAGCACCTAGAGGCAGTTAACTATGAGAAACCTGCTGCAGCTATGCTAGGCTATTGAGAACCAGGTGATCTTCTATCAGTGCTGAGAATTCTTAATCATCCTATCATGTTGGTAAAGCAATTTAACACAACCATGTCTGCACCTCCAATATATAGTGCACCCGGTGCTTGACGGAAGTGAATGACTGTCCACATAACCTGTGTCTGTAAAGTTTTTGGCGACTTTTACTGTTCAGTTCACTATCTGACTTCTAATATTTTCCTGTACTGTCTTGAAAAACTGAAGCCTAATACATATTCAAGTTCATTCAAAGATCCCCCTCACTTCCCACACTCCTTTCAGCCCAAAGAATACATAACCCCAACATTTCCTGAATCTAGGGGAAGGTCATCATTTCTTTGTGTGAGCTAAGTATTCAATTCCTATATATTTCAGTCGAGAGTAATTGACCTTTAAGGATTTCAATGTTTTTCACCGAGTGTGAAGGAGGAGGAACTCTGATTCTAGTAGGGGCTTGCTCTCCTCCTACTGGATTCATTGCAGCTCAGGTTCTGATCCTTTGAAATGGATGCCTGAGTGGAGTGGAGGGAAGAGCATGTGATTGATAGCTAGGCACAAACGTGGGAATAGGCTAACCTGGGCTTGGTGCATTTCGGTCTGAATGATTCGTAAATGCCCCTTGGGATGTGTGGATTCTCACGACCTCTTCCTAGAACATGAGTGCTTTTATCATCTCTGCCATCTCTTCTCTTTTAGACTTCAGGAATTTTGGACCCTTTCTTGGAGCTGAGAATCGAGTTACTTTCTCAAGGGCACGTTGACTCTCCTTATGTTTCTGCCGGAATCAGCGAGGTTCAGTAGGTCTCATGACTGTCTTTCGAGCCTGGTATGCTCTAGAGATGTCTCCATGCCGATATTCTCCACTGTAGCAGAACAACTTTCATCAATGTGTTCGCACATCTCCTCAATCCATGCAGCCAGTGTTTCTGCCAGCTTCTCTTCGTGTCTCCCATAAAGTCGACGTCAACAGGACTGGACAAGTCTGAAAATACCTCGGAGCATCACCAGTAAGCTGATGACAGGCAGATCTTCCACTGTCTGCCCTTTCAGATTCTGGAAACTGACCCGTGAACTCAGGTCTTTGGGCAGCAGCAGTATCTCGAACTTACTCAGCTTCCCGAACAAAAGACCTAAGCCAATCTCCACATAGGGCAGCAGACCCACCATCAAACTGATCCACCCACAGAATTCTGCCCAGTTACCTTGGATCCACCAGCCGCAACAAGCCTCGTGGTACACACCATCCGTCCACCTGGAATTCAACCGGTAACTGCCATCCCCATTGGTTGATGCATCAAGTCAGTGTTGGGGGTGATGCTGCATTAGACGAGAGTTTCCTAAGGGTAATGTGATTCTATCCAGAAGGGTCCCATTGTCCTTTTCTCTTCCCTCTTTCCTTTTGTTCAGATCTGTATACACAGTACAAACGGAGGGAATAGTGTCCATGATCAGTTTATGGATTCACACCTATTTAACTTTCTAAGAGTTCACAGTACACGGAGACCCACTCAAGGAAACTCATGTTTGTGTAATATCCATTCACCCAGATTACATATCCGTCTGTTGCTTTGTGCTGAAACACCCACACTTTCAGAACATGGATCCATTTGTTTCATGGGGGCTGAAATTCCTAGAAATGAAACCAAACCCATCATGCACTTTCCTGTCTGTCTCTTTTGCTCTTAGTTCAGTTTTGCAGAGCTACTTGTCTTTGTTATAGGCTTATGCCATTTCTTCTCTATGTAGTGTAGAATTAGTCATTCATTCATCCTGTTGGAAGACTTCTAAGTCTATATCGCTTCCTATGACCCACCCTTATTCAAAACCGTCATTTGGGTTGGCTCACGATATGCACTTCTGGATCAGTATCTATGAATAGTAATGCACGCGTCTGTTTTCGGAATACAAGTTTGTTGAGTACATGGTAACAGCGATAATAGATCGATGCGTGCTGAATGAACCTTGACATCATTTTGAGTATTTTGTCTTGAATAATCATGGTTGTTTGGTATATGTCAGCCAACTGTAACCTTTTGGTGTTTGTTTGTTTGTCTGATTGTATGTTTTGCAAACACATTAGGCCATGCATCTCTCGTTTTGCGTCAGACAGTCATGTAAGCTGATTCACTTAAGATAGTGCTTAAAATCAACTATGATTTCCTGCTACCCTCTCCCATCTTTAGGATTTTGATGTCCTCCTTGCCTCCTTCTTCTTACTTCTTTGCAACTCAGGCTCTTCTTGCATTTGCAATAATGGTTTTGTTATTTCCATTTCATCTTGCTACTTTTCTACTCAGGGTAGGATTCTCAATTTTTGTTTTAGGATCAGTCTCAAACTGCTGAATTCTTTTAAGGTTTGCCTGTCAGTGAAATTCCCTAGCTCTGCCGTTGTTATAAACGGCGGTCATTTGGCATAGGCTACCCTAGATTGCAGCTTTTTCTCATTCAGGATATGGTCTATGTCCTGGCACTCCTCCCCGTGCTGCAAAATTTCTGCCGAGATATCAGCTGAAACCCCTCTGGAGGTTCTGTTGGGACTAAGTTGCTTTCCTCGAGGTGCATTTTACATCACTGGGATGATCATGAAATTTGTTTATTTGAATTCTACAGCTGCTTGTTGGTCTATTGGTATTCCACCTCTTTTGGACGATGTGTACATCCTGAATTCGTATAGAATTCGTATTTCTTGGCTTTCAGCAAGTTTCATTCTGATTTTTCTACAAATTCCTTTTCAGAATTTATTATTTTATCTCTTGCTTTTCCATTTCTGAATCCTATATCCTATTCTTACATGCTTTGTCTTAACCCAGGATTCAACAGTGATGTTAGCGTTGGTTTGCACTTGCTTTTCTGTGTCTTATTTGATGGAGGGATTTATGTTCCCCTGTCCTCACAGTTATTCACGAGTCCCTCTGCATTAAATAGTCTCCTTAGGCTTGACTTTAGCCCAGTTTTTATCTCATCCATTGAGTTTTCAGATACTATTGGTTTCATGTTTAGAGTTTCTCTTCCCCTTTTCTGGTATTCTGCCTTTTGTGATTCTGAGGCACTGTGGTTCATCAGTGTTTTCCTCACCTCCATTTTCAGAGCTTGCTCTGGTATCGTTTTGCCTTCTAGTTGTTTGAAAGCTTATTTTTTGGGCCTTCAATCTCTTTGGAACTGAAAATGGTACTTCCTGTTTCTTTTACTATACTTCTTTTACTCTACAGGTCAGGTACTTTCATGTATGTAATATAGACCTTTAGGGCTCGGTTATGTGCAAACTTTAGACACTTTGGTATACGCAATTCCATGGTATTTTTGTGAGGACAATTTTCCCTAGACCTTGATGCCATGCCCTGTTCCTGTGTTTGTTGTCTGGTATATCTCTAAATCCTGGTGTTGCCTTTGTTGTGATGAACACACCATACTGTTTCAGTTAGTAGAACCTCATAATTATTACACTAATCTCACAATTCTGAAAGGGCATAGGGCTCTTCCTCTAGTGGAAATGAAGCTTCTATATGTTTTCAGCTCTGCATTCTACTGTATGTCATTTGGATGTGTCTCTAAATCAGCCTGCTTAGAGTGCGTTTGTTGTTTCTACTGCCATGGGAATGTCCCAATGTTACCAGTTCTTCCCAGAGCTTCTCTGTCTACAGAAACACCAGTGGAAGCATATGTATGGATGTCATACTTCAGGGCCTGCTGGGATGATCCCGCAGACCGACCTATCTGTCCTTGGTGCAGTAACCTGTCAGTGCCGTCCAAAATGTAGCATCTGCATTTGGGTGATAATGCTGTAAGAAATGCTTCATCTTCTCATGATGTGGACTTTGACCACTCTTCCTAATTCTCTCATTCTTGAGTTATGGGTTCACGAAGGCAACCACAGAGCTGTTCTGCATCGTCTGCCTAAAACCAGAGTGTAATCCCAATCCAGGTTATGAATGTAGCAGATCCTAAATATTTTAGTACTGATTTCAAACCCAACGCCCACTGGAACCCTCAGTCCAGATGCATGATACCTCTGATTGAGCCCCACACTTGCTCTATTGGCAAAATGTCAAATTGGACCCTGGTCCTTCAGATGCAGTGGATGTGGCCATTGGACATATCGATAAACTCAACCTCACGCGCCAGTGCTGTGGCTGTCTCCCTGAGTTCACAGTTCTCTTTGCTCTCTTGAAAGTACCCACCAAAACCCACAACGCACTCTAGATCCCTGAGTTCCGCGAGAGGCATCATCCGTAGCCCTATCCCACTTTTTCCGCTGCCTCTGCTAGCTCAGATTTGGCAGCTCGGATCTTGGTCTCAGATTCAATTGTGGGGATATTTTGAGCTGATTTCTTTGAGTTCTGTCAGCCAAGCATCTGCTGTGCACTCTTCTAACTCTCAGCGCATCACCTTCAATCCTGCTGCCCGCTTGAGAGTGTGCTTCCAAGGAAAACAGAGTTTCACCTTTGATGCTCCATTACCAGAGGTCAGATCCTGCACTGGTTTCCATTCTCTACTTTGCCTTTTCCTGCTACCAGGATTTCTGACGCCTCATCCTGTCTTTGGAAGTAACAGACCACTCTTAGGCAAGTGTCCTGTGCCAAGGGCTGGTTGATTGTATGTTTACAATGTTTTGTGTATGGTAGCTAGTGAGAACAGTTTGCAGTGGTTCTCTGCCTACTGGGCATTGATAAATCAACACTTTCCACAAATAATTCACAGAAATTTGATATTTGTTTCGCTCCGTTTTCTTTACAGCCATGGTCGGAAAGTTTGTCCGAAGACTCCAGCTTTGACATTATGTTGATAAGGCAGTTGCAGGCTTTAAGAAGGTTTATAGTATCGATTTACGTGTTTTGGTATTTATATGAAATTGAAGTTAGTATTTGAAAATTACCAAATCAACCTAGAAGCCAGACTTGACAATTTCTTTAACATTTTGTCATCTCTAAGGAAAAAACAGACAGACTCAATGTAAAATAGCAGTCCAAATGTTTGAAGGGGACATGCCAACTCTTTTCTCTTGAAGCCTCCAACAACAAAAGGAACAATGAAATACCTATTGGAACCATGAATTAACCCCCAACCTGGGTTTCCCTTGTGCATGTGGTGCCCTTTGCTCCCAATGACACATACTAGGCAATGTTGCCATTTCAAGGGGTAACATTCCTCTGTAGGAATATACAAGACTATCTAAATAGAATATACACATTTAGGCTTGATTCCAAAAGCACCTAGAGGCATTTAACTATGAGAAACCTGCTGCAGCTATGCTAGGGTATTGAGAACCAGGTGTTCTTCTATCAGTGCTGAGAAGTCTTAATCATCCGATCATGTTAGGTAAAGCAATTTAACACAACCAAGTCTGCACCTCCTAGATATAGTGAACCCGGGGCTTGACGGAAGGGAACGACGGTCCACATAACCGGTGTCTTTAATGTGTTTGGCGACTTTTACAGTTCAGTTCACTATCTGACTTCTAATATTTTCCTGTACTGTCTTGAGAAACTGAGGCCTAATATATATTCAATTTCAGTCAAAGGTTCCCCACACTTCCCACACTCCTTTCAGCCCAAAGAATACATAACCCCAGCATTTGCTGAATCTAGGGGAAGGTCATCATTTCTTTGTGTGAGCTAAGTGTTCAATTCCTATTTATTTCAGTTGAGAGTATTTGACCTTTAAGGATTTCACTGTTGTTCACCGAGTGTGAAGGAAGAGGAACTCTGATTCTAGTAGGGGCTTGCTCTCCTCCTACTGGGTTCATTGCAGCTCAGGTTCTGATCCTTTGAAATGGATGCCTGAGTGGAGTGGAGGGAAGAGCATGTGATTGATAGCTAGGCACAAACCTGGGAATAGGCTTACCTGGGCTTGGTGCATTTCGGTCTGAATGATTCTTAAATGCCCCTTGGGATGTGTGGATTCTCACGACCTCTTCCAAGAACTTGAGCGCTTTTATCATCTCTGCCATCTCTTCTCTTTTAGACGTCAGTAATCTTGGACCCGTTCTTGGAGCTGAGAATCGAGTAAATTTCTCAAGGGCTCGTTGACACTCCGTATGTTTCTGCCAGTATCACCAAGGTTCAGTAGGTCTCATGAATGTCTTTCGAGCCTGGTATGCTCTAGAGATGTCTCCATGCCGATATTCTCCACTGTAGCAGAACAACTTTCATGAATGTGTTCACACATCTCCTCAATCCATGCAGCCAGTTTTTCTGCCAGCTTCTCTTCGTGTCTCCCATAAAGTCGACGTGAACAGGACTTGGCAAGTCTGAAAATACCTCGGAGCCTCACCAGTAAGCTGATGACAGTCAGATCTTCCACTGCCTGCCCTTTCAGATTCTGGAAACTGACCCGTGAACTCAGGTCTTTGGGCAGCAGCAGTATCTCCAACTTACACAGATTCCCGAACCAAAGACTTAAGCCAATCTACACATAGGGCGTCAGCCCCTCCATCACACTGATCCACCAACAGAACTCTGCCCATTTACCTTGGACCCACCAGCCGCAACAAGCCTCATGGTACACACCAACATTCCACCTGGAATCCAAACGGTAAGTGACATTGACTGTGGTTGATGCATTAAGTCAGTGTTGGGGGAGAGGCTGCTTTAGACGAGAGGTCTCTAAGGGAAATTTGATTATATCAACAAGGGTCCCATGGTCTTTTCTCTTCCCTCTTTCCTTTTTTTCAGATCTGTATACACAGTAAAAATGTAGGGAAGTGTGTCCATGTTCAGTTTATCGATTGACAGCTCTTTAAACTTTCTAACAATTCACAGTACACAGAGACCCACTCCAGGGAACTCATGTTTGTGTAATATCCATTCACCCAGAATACATATCCGTCTGTTGCTTTCTGCTGAAACACCCACACTCTCCGAACATGGATCCATTTTTTTCATGGGGGCTGAAATTCCTAGAAATGAAACCAATCCCAACGTGCACATTCCTGTATGTCTCTTTTGCTCTTAGTACATTTTTGCAGAGCTAATTGTCTTTGTTATAGGCTTATGCCATTTCTTCTCTACCTAGGTTAGAATATGGCATTCATTCATCCTTTTGGATTTCTTGTAAGTCTATATCCCTTTCTTTGACCCACTATTGTTGAAAACCGTCATTTTGTTTGGGTCAAGTTATGCACTGCTGGATCAGTATCTATGAATACTAATGCACTCGTCTGTGTTCTGAATACAAGTGTTTTGAGTACATTCTTGCCGCGATACTGGGTCATTGCGTGATGAATGATCCTTGACATCACTTTGAGAATATGTTTTGAATAATCATGGTTGTTGGGTATATGTTAGCCAACTGTAAACTTTTGTTGTTTGTTTGTCTGATTGTTTGTTTGTTTGCAAACACATTAGGCCATGCATCACTCCATTTGCTTCAATCACAGAGTCATATATGTGAATCACTTAAGATAGTGCTTAAAATCACCTATGATTTCCTGCTACCCTCTCCCATCTTTAGGATTTTGATGTCCTCCTTGCCTTCTTCTTCTTACTTCTTTGCAACTCTGGCTCTTCTTGCATTTGCAATAATGGTTTTGTTATTTCCATTTCATCATGCTACTTTTCTACTCAGGGTAGGATTCTCAGTGTTTGTTTTAGGATCAGTCTCAAACTGCTGAATTCTTTTAAGGTTTGCCTGTCAGTGAAATTCCCTATCTCTGCCGTTGTTATAAACGGCGGTCATTTGGCATAGGCTACCCTAGATTGCAGCTTTTTCTCATTCAGGATATGGTCTATGTCCTCGCACTTCTACCAGTGCAGCAAAATTTCTGCCGAGATATCAGCTGAAACCCCTCTGGAGGTTCTGTTGGGACTAAGTTGCTTTCCTCGAGGTGCATTTTACATCACTGGGATGATCATGAAATTTGTTTATTTGAATTCTACAGCTCCTTGTTGGTCTATTGGGATTCCACCTCATTTGGACGCTGTGTACTTCCTGAATTCGTATAGATGATCCTTTCTTGGCTTTCAGCAATTTTCATTCTGATTTTTGTACAAATTCCTTTTCAGAATTTTTATTTTTTCTCTTGCTTTTAAATTTGGGAATTCTATGAGTCCTATTTTTCCTGCTTTGTCTTAACCCATGATTCAACAGCGATGTTTGCGTTGGTTTGCACTTGCTTTTCTGTGTCTTCTTCTGATCGATTGATTTCTGTTCCCCTGTCATCACAGTCATTCACGAGTCCCTCTGCATTATGTAGTCTGCATAGGACTGACTTTAGCCCAGTTATTATCTCACCCATTGAGTTTTCTGTCATTATTGGTTTCTTCTTTAGACTTTCTCTTCCCCTTTTCTGGTATTCTGCCTTTTGTTTTTCAGAGGCCCTGCTGTTCATCAGTGTTTTCCTCACTTACATTTTCAGTGCTTTCTCTGGTAGCGTTTTGCCGTCTATTTGTTTGAAAGCTTATTTTTTGTGCCTTTAATCACTTTGGAACAGAAAATGGCACTTCCTGTTTTTTTTACTATACTTCTTTTTCTCTACTCTTCAAGTACTATCAGGTATATAGTATAGACTTATAGGGCTTGGATTTATGAAAACTTTAGAATATTTGGTGTAAGCAATTTCATGGCATTTCTGAGAGGACAGTTTTCCCTAAACCTTGATGCCATGCCCTGTTCCTGTGTGTGTTGTCTGGTATATCTCTAATTGCTGGTGTTCCCTTTGTTGTGATGAACACACCACACTATTTCAGTTAGTAGAACCTCATTATTATTACGCTAATCTCACAGTTCTGAAAGGGCACAAGGCACTTCCTCTACTTGAAATGAAGCTTCTATATGTTTTCAAGTCTTCATTCCTCTGTACGTCATTTTGGAGTGTCTTCAAAGGAGCCAACATAGAGTGCGCTTGTTCTTTCTACTGCCATGGGAATGTCCCAATGTTACCTGTTCTTCCCAGAACTTCTCTGTCTGCAGAAACACCAGTGGAAGCATATGTATGGATGTCATACTTCAGGGCCTGCTGGGATGATCCCGCAGACCGACCTATGTGTCCTTGGTGCAGTACCCTGTCAGTGCCGTCCAAAATGTAGCATCTGCATTTGGGAGATAATGCTGTGAGAAATGCTTCATCTTCTCATGCTGTGGACTTTGACCACTCTTCCTTGTTCTCTCATCCTTGAGTCATGGGTTCACGAAAGCAAATACAGAACTTTTCCTTATCCTCTGCCTCAAACCAGACCGTTATCCAAGTCTAGGTTATGAATATAGCGGATCCTAAAACTTTTAATACTGATTTCAAACCCAACGCCCCCTGGAACCCTCAGACCATATGCATGATATCTCTGATTGATCCCCACACGTGCTGTTTTGGCAAAATATCAAATTGGTCTCTGGTCCTGCAGATGCAGTGGATGTGGCCATAGGACATATCGATAAACTGAACCTCACGCGCCAGTGTGATTGCTGTCTCACTGAAGTCACAGTTCTCTTTGCTCTCTTGAAAGTACCCACCAAAACCCACAATGCACTCTAGATCCCTGAGTTCTGCGTGGGCCATCATCCGTACCCCTATCCCTCTTTTTCGCTGCCTCTGCTAGCTCAGATTTGGCAACTCGGGTCTTGGTCTCAGATTCAATTGTGGGGATATTTTGTGCTAATTTTTTGAGTTCTGTCAGCCAAGCATCTGCGGTGCACTCTTCTAACACTCAGCGCATCACCTTCAATCCCATGCTTGCTGCCTTCTTGAGAGTGTGCTTCCAAGGTAAACAGTGTTTCACCTTTGATGCTCCATTACCAGAGGTCAGATCCTGCACTGGTTTCCATTCTCTACTTTGCCTTCTCCTTCTCCCAGGTTTTCTGAGTCCTCATCCTGTCTTTGGAATAACAGACCACTCTTATGCAAGTGTCCTGTGCGAAGGTCTGGGTGAGTGCATGTTTACAATGCTGTGTGTATGGGAGCGAGTTAGAGCAGTTTGCACTATTTCTCTGCCTACTGGGCATCGATAAATCAACACTTTCCACATATAATTCACAGAAATTTGATGTTTGTTTAGCTCCGTTTTCTATACAGCCATGGTCCGAATTTTGTCCGAAGACTCCTGCTTTGAGGCTAGGGGAGGCTGGGTCACATGTTTCCCTCCATCCCCAGCCCAGCTGGAAGCCTGAAAGTTGCCCAGGTCAGCCCGTAGCCCATTTTCCACCCTGCTCCACCCTGGCCTGTCCAAATGCCACATGGCCCTGTCATACATCTGGCTGGCAAGCGTTCCTTGGGGTAGAGCATCTATCCCCTCTTCTCCGCATTTGCCCCCTGCCTGGTGCCCCTCTATATCTGCCCTCCCGCTCTCCCGGCCTCTCAGCGCCATCTCCCCTCTTCCTCCCCATAGTGTTTCAACGTTTTCCTGCCTTTGGTGAGATGGGGCCATTTCTCTCAAGGGTCGTTTTAAATATGCAGATTTTTAAATTTTTATTTTATTGAATTATATTCAGTTTACAATTTTGTGTCAATTTCTGGTGTACAGCTCAATGCTTCAGTCATACAATAACATTCGTATATTCATTTTCATGTCCTTTCTCACCATGAGCTACTACAAGATTTTGACTATGGTTCCCTGTGCTGTGTGGTATAAACTTGTTGCTTTATTTTATATTTACCACTCACTATCTGCAAATCTCGAACTCCCAGTCTATCCTTTCCCACCCTGTTCCCCTCTGATAACCATGAGTTTGTTTTCTAAGTCTGTTTAATTTTAGATTCCACATGAGTGTTGTCATATGGTGTTTTTCTTTCTTTCTGTCTTACTTCACTTAGAATGATGTTTTCCAGGGCCATCCATGTTGCTCCAAATGGCATGATATTATTTTTTATGGCTGAGCAATATTCCATTGTATACATGACATGGCTTCTGTATCCAGTCATCTGTTGCTGGACATTTAAGCTGTCTCCATGTCTTGGCTATTGTAAATAGTGCTATGAATATTGGGGTGCTGGTGTCTTTCTGTATTAATGCTTCCTTTGGATATATGCCCAGGAGTGGGATTATTGTATCATATAGTAAGGGTATTTTTAGTTTTTTGAGGACTCTCCATACCATTTTCCATAACTGCTGTACCAAACTACATTCCCACCGACAGTGTACAATGGTTCACTGTTTTCCACACCCACTCTAGCATTTACCATTTGAATA